>NW_024583739.1:0-2632 GCF_018398535.1 Haplochromis burtoni
AAAAAAAAAAAAAGCCGCTTTGGCCATTTTGGCAGCAGTTTGGAATTTTGAGCGGCTGGTACGTAGGATTTCATAAGATAACTGGAGTTTATTTTTTCTCCACCTCCTCTCATCGCGGCGACACACACATCGTAAGGCGCGTGTAGAGTTGTTTAACCAACATTGAGAATAAGTTCTAGGGCGCTTCATTTTAATAGGTGCAACAGTGTCGAGGATAGAGGAGCATATGGTGTTGGCAAAGTCCTCAACCATATGAGAGGCAGAACAATCAAATGTAGTGGATGCAGAATTCAAAAAAGAAGCAGAAAAGTTTGCCACAGTTTCAGCATTAACTGTACGCATAGGGCGAAGGAGGGCCTCAAGGTGCAGTTCAGTATTACCTAAGTCAACATCAAAGATGACCGGGGAGTGGTCAGAGAACCCAGCATTGTTTATATCCTTGATGCAAATGTCCAAGCCATATGAGAAGACCAGGTCAAGGGTATCATACCCTGGCCTTGGGTTGGATCATTAACCCACTGAATGAGGTTAAAAGATTCAGTTAATGCAAGAAAATCTTTAGATAATGGGTCGTTCTTACAGCAGACATGTATATTAAAATCACCAGTAATAAGAACACAGCCATATTTAAAAAGAACAGATCCTAAAATGTCAGCGAGTTCAGAGATGAAAGTCTTGTTGTATTTAGGCGGACGATAGACCACAACACACCGAGTAGTCAGAGAGTCAGTCGTCTCCAGTAGCTGTGCTTCAAAGCTAGGGTAGGTAGGGAGGGTAGCAGGAAAAAAAAAAGTTATTTAAAAGAAAAGCCTTGTTCGCCAGCGACCTGACATTAAATAAAGCCATCCGTGTGACGCTGAGGTTGTTGTGATGGATGCCACGACCGGAGGATGTTATCCAGGACCGAACAGGGAGGCAAGCCACTGGAAGGGCTGGGTAGGTTTGAAAACCAGCGGGGCAGATCCAGCGGTGGCTCAGCAGTTTAGCATCAGGGCGGCCTCTGCAGGAGGGGATAAAGCGTAACCAAAAACAAAACAATAAGGAGTACTAAGCCAAGGCGCAGACGAGGACGAGGATGGCGTGCCATACACACCGGCGCCATCTTTTGGCATGATGTGAAAGTTGTGCTGACATTGTGAATTCAGGTCACAGCCTGATCACAGCTGGGACACTGAGAAAATCTACTGACCCTCTCAACTGAAATTATTGTGAAATATAATTCCTTTATTAGAATTAAAGTTTAGACTCAAATAAAGTTTCTATTCTATCACAGTAATGCAGTATAAGGTTCGGTTAGCAATATTTCAATAAAAAGAGGTGGTAGAAATGTTCTTCAAGGAGCTACTTTTACTTTTCTACTTTGAGTGCATTTTAGAGCCAGTACTTTTTAGTACTTTCTAGTATCTGTACTTCTATTTAAGCAAGGAACGTCGGTACTTTTGCCACCTTTGTCTACTACTGACAGTGCGGTCATCATTGTGACTCCTCCTTCCAAAGAATTGCTTTAAATGGTTGCCTTACCTTTGTTACACACCCTATGATTTCTGCATTTTGATTTCAACAACTGCTGTGATACTTTCAGCAGGACTCAGGCTGATATTATACTGATCCACACTGAGGATCTTCATGGTAAAGTCTGTGTTGTTAGTCCAAATCAGATTAATCAGTCACACAGGATGAGAATAATGCGATGAGAGTGAGGCAGGTAAAGATAAGGTTAACAGCTGTTCCTCCTTTAATGTGCAGAGTCGACAAAAAAAGACTGGAGAAATGCTACATGGCTAACCTGAAGCTAACCTGAGAAACACTACTGATGATTCCTACAAAGTGTTTAGAGTGGAGTTTGGTAGTACTGTGTGTGCACAGATGGACAAGCCACCCTCAGTAGTACTGACATGTAAGAAATGTGTCGTCATGACTACAACTAACCTAAATCTAAGTGAATAATTCTGTCTGAACCCGAACAAACTGGAAATGAAAGATATGGAAAAAACTCAAATAACTTCTGTGAGCGTTTCTGCCAGAAAGAGCTGAAGGCCAACTTCTCCTACTGCTTCCTTTGGCCAAACCATGACATCAGAGCTAGGTGATTGGTCAGTTTCATTATGGTCCTGAAACAACATTAACGATGATGTTAATTAATTCTGATGTACAAACAGCAGCAGCACAGTAAGTCTGCATGTATTTGTCCTGCAGTTTCAGTCCAACACTGAGAGTCTGTTACTGGAGCAGTTTGGCCCTCAGCACTTAAATTACCACCTCTGGAGGTTCAGTGTTGAGAGTGTAGAGCGGTCGAGCTCCTGAGGAGCAGCCTTTAGCAGTTTAAACTGATCCAGGATCTGTTTGTTCCTCCAGCTCCCTCTGATTCAGAGCCCCCCAGGATATCTCCTTTATCAAGAAAACTCTGAAAGGTTTGTCCAACAGTGCGGGAAACATTTCAGAGAATATCTCTGAAGCAGAAGCTGAACATAATTGAACAAAACCAACAACAAAAAATGTTATTCATGCATACGAGCAGATTAACTGAAAACACCTTCAGCTCACCTGTCAGCTGCCTCCCGAGGGTACTTGAGGGTGCATGGGAGTTTGCCCAACCAGTCTACATGTGTTTTGTGGACTTGGAGAAGGCATT
>NW_024583739.1:4479-6606 GCF_018398535.1 Haplochromis burtoni
TATCTGGGACTCTCCACCATTTGACCTTAGAACTGAAGAAGCTTCTCGGATGAGAGGTGAAACGTCTTCAAGCAACTTAAAGAAGTCCAGACGCTTTTCTCTGCAAGCTCCTTTGACTACGATGACCTGGATGACTGAGAACCTTCACAGACAACCCTCATTGTGTTTTTCATTACATCTAAAACTACTTGTTGAAACTTAGAAATGTCTCCCCTTTGGGTATAATGGAAACCAGTCTACAACCTTATCTGTTAAACTAACTGGATCATGAAGTCTTAAGATGTCCAGATCTACCGAGTTAAAGGTAGCGGTGAGATGAAGCAGGACTGTGATGAAGTCACAAATCTCTGAATTTCTTTAAAACAGAGATTAAAGGAAAACATTTGATTAGATTTTTATTGAGACTATATTTTCTTTATTCAGACTGAGTCAAACCTTTTTGTTGTAGAAGACAAACACATTGTGATTACTCTAATATTAGATCATGTGTTCAGCTGTTTGGAGTATGTTTCGTGTCTGAGCTGCCTGCTGTTTGTATCTAAGCTTTGATTTGACTTGATGTCAGCAGCAGACTGATGTGACGATGAACAAATAGATTTAAGTTCTACTAACTTTTTCAATTCTTTTACGTGATTCTGTGTTGTTGGCGGTTTGTGTGGTGTGAAGGTGACTTGCTGCTGGCTGCGAGGCAAACTGCCCCCTTGACCTTGTTTTACAACAACAGAATGATGAGTGTGTCTGATCATGTTTGAGAGAATCTCCCTGATGAGTACAGATGTGAACGAATTAGGAATTTATCTTCATGTTTTGTTCTTTATTCAGATTGTGTGGATGCAGTTTGTCAGAAACCATCTGTGGTGATCTGTTTGCGGCTCTGAAGACCAACCCCTCCCACCTGACACATCTGGACCTGGGTGAAAACAACCTGGGGGGTTTGCATATGAAGCAGCTCAGTCTTTTCCTAGAGAGTCCAGACTGTAGATTGAACATCCTGAGGTCAGTATAGAGTAACAGCGGCACTTTCTCATAATTACATTTAACAATTTAAGCCTGAGGCTACAGTCCCACACACCAACATAAATCCTACACTGAGGACACACACGATCTTTCGCTTACTATTTCGGTGTGAACACAAACCTGACAATAGAAAGCAAAGCTCCTAGGCTCAGGTGTCAGGAGGTAGAGCAGCTACCAATCAGAGGGGTGGTGGTTCGATGCCCGTCTGCTCCAGTTTGCATACCTAATGTTGGGCGAGATGCATCCATCGGAGTATGAATGTGTGTGAATGTTAAATAAAAAGCACTTGTGTAGGAAAAGCATAGAAAAAAGTGCTTTGATGAGTCAGTGAATGAGGCAAGTTGTATAAATATGCTTTGAGCGCTCAGCTGGAGTATAAAAAGCTCTATATAAAAACAAGTCCATTTACCAAAGATGAAACCAGCACAAAGAGACTTTAAAACAATCGAAAGCTGCCTAGCTGGGGTCCCTTAAACTACCTGATAAACATTCAAGTGCATGCAAAGCTGTGCCATGGGTCCTTTACTGGTGTTGGAGATAACATTTTGTATGACTTGATCACAAGAGTTAAGATAGTTTCTTTACAACTTTCCTCAGAATGTCCCACCCCTGACCAATCCCCTAGATGTTGTTGTTTCTGTTCAGTGGCCCTGAAACACTATCGTGTTACCGATTAATGAGAAGGTCTACATGCTGAACCTCCTTCAGCTCTGAGCAGATGATGAAACACTGAATGATTACAAGCTCACTTCGTCTAGTAAACTTACATCTTTCATTCTTTATTCAGACTGGCCAACTGCAGTCTGTCAGAGATCAGCGCTTTTGTCTCAGCACTGAGCTCCAACCCCTCCCATCTGACGGAGCTGCACCTGAGTGGAAACGACCTGCAGGATTCAGGAGTGAAGCCACTGTGGGGTTTTCTGAAGAGTCCAGAATGTCGACTTCAAATTCTGGGGTCAGTCACCACATTTTAGTTGTGCTAACAATAAACAGCAGGCTAATAAGATGCTGACCGACAGGTTTCCATTAAAGGTTGTAATTTGTATATGAAAAAGTGCTTTGGCTCAGCAGGGATCAGCTTACAGGTAGAATACAGCTGCTGGATGGGAT
>NW_024583739.1:7110-8005 GCF_018398535.1 Haplochromis burtoni
GAAGCTTCAGATTACAGTTAGTTCCTTTACAAAGAGGTGGTGAAAACATCAACAAAATACGGCACAACAATTCTAATGTCCAGATTTCAGTTTTTCACAGCATAAAGCTTTTTTACCTGCAGTAAATAATGTAAACATATAAACAGTGCAAACGATTTCCAGGTACAAGACATGCTGTGAACTTTATATTCATCTTTGCTCCAAATGGCTCAGCAGCCTCAGAGAAAGCAGAACGAGGCATCTATGTTCATACAAGGCAGCTCAGGTTACCATAAGTTGTTTGGGTGTGCATCTGTTTCTGCATATTCAGCAAAAGTGTGCCCTTTCTTCAGTGAGGAGATGGTTCAGCTTCAGCAGCAGTTTGCTCTCAAGGTTCTTTCTGTGAAGCTGTGACTGTTCAGCAGTGAACAGGAGTCCTGCATGACTGAGACGTCCTTCACAAGCTCCAGATGCAGGAAGAGCTGTGTTGATTTTGATCGACAGCTTCTTGATGTGAGGAACGCCATGCAATAGATCCACACCTCCAGTGACATGAAAGGTCTCAAGCTCCCCTGCTTCTGGCTTTGCTGACCCCATGGATCCATCATCTTCGTCGGTTAGGCTGCTGTCTGTGCTGGCCTCATCCAGCTCTGTGTCTAGGTGATGTCTGATGAAGTGGAGACCTGTGGAAAGATGTTTTCAAAAGAATCAGGTCTGGTCATTATAGTGCTGTATACACTGCCAAGCTGCAGATGTTTGGCAAGAAGATTGGATCACACTGGAGATGTTTTTACTAACAAAATCCTGTCATTCATATCCTGCACAAACAGTTTGCAATGAAGTCCAGATCAAGTTTAAAATAAGAACGCGTGCAAGGCTAAGCAGTGCTCGCCAGTAGATCCTCCTGTTTGGCTGT
>NW_024583739.1:31812-51699 GCF_018398535.1 Haplochromis burtoni
AAGACAACAATTCTGATGGCTAAAGATCCAAACGGGACACAAAAAGAAATAAAATAAAATAAAAAAGAAACGTACAAGTGAATATCATCAGCATAACAGTGATAAGAAATGTCCTCAAAAGAGCCCATTATATGCTGGAGGCAGAGAAGATAAATTAAAAACAATAAAGGCCCCAAAACTGACCCCTGAGGGACACCATAAGTAAGGGAGGTAGAGGATGACCTAAAATCGGAGACACAGAAAAGGATCGGTGATGGAGATAAGAGGAGAACCACTCTAAGGCAATTCCAGATACACCCACCCAATTTTTCAGCCTTTCAATGAGGATGTGATGGTCAGCTGTGTCGAAAGCTGATGTGAGGTCCAACATGAGTAGAACAGAGCATTTACCTGCATCATTATTCATCAAGATATTGCTTGAGACCCTAAGAAGGGCTGTCTCCGTGGAGTGAAATCGACGCAAACCGGACTGAAACCATGTTTATGTAGAGCTGCCATAAGCTGCTGAGCCACAACCTTTTCTAGAAGCTTAGCAATGAACGGTAACTTAGAGATAGGTCTGTAGCTGCTCCAAAGAGAGGGGTCAAGCTGAGGTTGTTTTAAAAGTGGGAGAATAGCAGCGTTTTTAAAGTAAACCGGAACTATACCAGATGCCAGTGAAGAGTTGATTAAAGTGAGCACACATGGGCCAATAGACTGGAAGACATTTTTGAATAATGATGCAGGTACAATGTCAAGTGAACAGGAGGATGCTTTCACTGAATTCACTAATTTTACCAGCTCAGGTAGTGAAACAGGAGAGAAAGTATCCAAGATAACGGGCCGGGATGGGGTAGAGATCGAGATAACAGGTGCTGAGTGTGAAAAATTCATTCTCACGTTATGAATTTTTGCGGGTCGTCCAGCCCTGGCCGTGAGGTGTCCCTTATTTATTTTTCAGGGAGTTGGCAACCGTAGATGAACATCATTCAGAGAACAGCTTCCAGCTTCTTTTGTTCTGCTACAGTTTGGATGGATTTGCATTGCAAAGAGACTAAAATGGTTAGGGTCAGGAGGTCAAAGGTCAGAGCTCCTGTGGGTCTGAGGGCGGCCTCACGCTGGAGAAGGATGAAGGAGTCTGACCTGAGCCAGTGTTTGACATGAACACATCAGCACTGCTGTCAGTGAGCCTAACGACAGCCGTTAGCATCATTTCAGTGTTTCAGTCATAAAAACACTTCCTGTCACTGTGGTGGTTACAGTGACATCATGCAGTTTGTGCTTTGACCTCCAGAGGGCCTCTCTGTTGCTGTGTGCAGCAGCCTGTGTCACTCATGCAGTCATGCACTGCGGTCTCATAAGGAAACTCAGCTTTTTGATATAAAGTTTTTCTTGTTCATATATATATACATACATACATTGGGTGAATGTGCAGTAGTAGCAGCCAGCAGGTGAATTCTGTACCTTGTCTGGACTGTTGTAGGAAGGACTCTGTCCTTAGTTTATGGTGTTTAACACTTTTGCATCACAAGGAAAAGGCCGGACGGTGAACGCGCTTGTCCACAAAGCTGAGGTCAGCAGTACGGCCACCTCCGGGTGGTCCGGGCAAATCCAGGTTTTGATTGCATGATTTTTTTCTATGAAGTGTGTAGAAACTGAGGAATGCAGTAAAGAGAAGTGTGTGTGTGAGAAGTGCTGTGGGTGTGTGTAGAACCGAGAGTGATGGACAGAGATGTGTTAAAATGTGGACAGAAGAATAAGAGAGGGAAAGTGTTAATGAGCAGTGATGAAAATGATATTAAATAAATGTTTTAGTGTGTTAGCACAGGTGGCTACGGAACTGGATCAGCGTCCTCCACAACCACAGCGGCCGGAGCAAAATGATAGATCAACGTAATTGGAACCACACCAGCCTGTGTTTTGGCTGAATATTACACAGCTTCACTCCATGTACACCTCACGATGAAGAACAAGCTTCGAGGGCAATCAATCTCTCCCTGAAGACAAAATGCAGTTCGAGAGCAACTGCGTCGACTTCAAGACTCAACAATGTGAACACACAGCAACACTGCCCTAAACCTTACAGGGTTCAGCAGCATGTACACATGCCATAGTGGATGGAAGCATGCGCTCCCAATCACAAGCTGGGAGGTTCACCAGCCACATCAATGCGTGTGAATGGACTTGAGAAGACTGTCTGAGTTTCACATTTGCTATACTGGGAACTGAAATGGCAGAGACTGAAAAGAGTGAAAGACAAAAGGCAAAGCTGAAGAAGAACGGCCCACTGGGTCCCTGACACGCCACAACCGTGAACTGCTGCCGATGCAGGAGAGAGACAGAAGCTGTGAGAGGTGGGGAGAAGAGAGCATGGAGGTCTGTTGTTGTTAATGTGAGAACACATGAACATTGGGCTGGAAAACTGTGGCCGGCTGTCTTGTGGAGGTTGATAAAGAGTCCGTAGGATCGCAACAAAGGTAAAACTAAAACACACACAAACACACAAACAGAGAAATGTGAAGGAAAGGCAGCTTTGAGGACAAAGCCCTGCTGAACCTGCAGCTCCACTGCACACACAGCCATTAACCTGCCTACTAACACACACACATGCAGTGAAGATCAGCTTGTTGTCTGTCGTCAGTGTTAAACTTGTGCAAATTTCACAGACACTTGTTATCAAACGTTGAGTGTATCCACTGCTGACAGTTGACTCTCTAGTTACAGGACAACAGTTTAACTTTTGTGGGGAAAAATTCTGGTTTGACCAACCAGTGATCAGACAATAAGTTTAGTCGTTGATATAGTAAATTGGGAGATACTTTCTGCTTGATTGGTGCAGCACAAGTGATTTACTGTATGAAGTAGAATTTGTCATAACATTTTGAACACGCATCTCTGTTGTCCTGTCAGCTTAGTGGGTTAATAGCTGATATGCAAATTAGCTGATTGTTACTGGATTATAAAACAAGTGAATAAGATGTAGCAGAGGGTTGAGTTTCCTGTTTCTGATGTGTGGGTGAAGCTTGCACCCAGATATGCACTCTGATTACATGAGACCAAACTTGTTTTGTGAAATACCTGACAGCATGTTACACGTTTTATGTTTGGGGAAGAAATTCACATTCCAGTGATAAAACACTGATATGAAGTGTTAGGAAGCTTTTAATGGTGAACATTAGTGATGTTTGAACTGTGCAGCTGCTCATAAAAAAAGTGTGTGTTTAGCAGGTGGAACTAGGTCAGTTGGCCCCAGACTTTCCAGAACTGTGTGATATTCTGGAGCACTTGTGGGCAACCAGTAAATACGATGTGGGGAAAATGAACAAAACAAAAAGACTCTTAAGCCTGATTTCAGACCATGTAAGCATCAGTTGTTAATTAAGGCCAGAAGCAGTGACTGCATGGCAGGTTCCAACCCCTACAGCCTGTTATTTCACCTGAAGGCAAAACTTTTCCTTTTTCTGGTAGATTTTGGGGTTTTTGTTTTAGTACCGGGCTGATTCTGCCAGTTAGGTTTAGGTTGTTTTTCTTTTTTCTAAGAGAAAGACTGTTTTTTATTTACACTTAGACGTGTCCTGAACCGGGCCTAATATGTTTTTTTTTTTTTTTTTTTTGTAACAGTGCACTTAGGAAAAAACCTGCCAGGTATCGCCCCTCTGGGGGTGATATTTTGTGTGTTGATGATTTAAAAGCAGGCCTGCAAGATGGGGGGCAAAAGCACTATAAAATACTCTAATTGAGAGCAAATATAAGGTGAGTTTCTCTAGATTACAATTGGATTCTGAGAAAATTCACCTACCTACCCACATGGAAAAGATATATATAAATCTTATAAAGTTTGTATCTGTCTTGTGAAACTTGTATGAAAAGCATACAAGAGTGAAAACAGATATAAGATCCCTTAAAAAATTATATAATGAAACTTGTATGTTTTGGATACTTCCTAAAACAATGTATGAAAGTAATGTGAAAGTGGCCACTTTCATGAGTAATCACATATAAGTTTTTACTATTTCTTTTCCGTATGGGGAGGACGTTGACCATATTAGATGGTAAATCCTGTGTTTAAAAGGATTGTAGTGATTCAATCCATTTCAAAGCAAGAAGAATTGTTTTTGGAATGACGAAATATTGCTGTCAGTGGATACTTAATCTGTGCGCGGTTTTCCACTATCAGCAATGATCGTTATGAATGCATGTGACTAGATGAATGCAAGTGGAGGAGTTCAAGTATCTCGGGGTCTTGTTCGCGAGTGATGGGAGAAGGGAGCCGGAGATCGACAGACGGATTGGGGCTGCAGCTGCAGTAATGCGGACGCTGCACCGGTCCGTCGTGGTGAAGAGGGAGCTGAGTGTAAAAGCGAAGCTCTCAATTTACCGGTCGATCTACGTCCCTACCCTCACCTATGGCCACGAGCTGTGGGTAGTGACCGAAAGAACGAGATCGCGGATACAAGCGGCAGAAATGAGCTTCCTCCGAAGGGTGGCTGGCCTCTCCCTTAGAGATAGGGTGAGAAGTTCGGCCATCCGGGAGGGGCTCAGAGTAGAGCAGCTGCTGCTCCACATCGAAAGGAGCCAGCTGAGGTGGTTCGGGCATCTGACAAGGATGCCCCCTGGGCGCCTCCTGGGTGAGGTGTTCCAGGCATGTCCCACCGGGAGGAGGCCCCGGGGCAGACCCAGGACATGCTGGAGAGATTATATCTCTCGGCTGGCCTGGGAACGCCTTGGTGTTCCCCCGGATAAGCTGGAGGAGGTGGCTGGGGAGAGGGAGGTCTGGACCTCTTTGCTTAGGCTGCTGCCCCCGCGACCCGGCCTCGGATAAAGCGGATGAAGATGGATGGATAGATGAATGCATGTGATTGGTATAAATGCAAGTGCAGAGGACTGTGGCTGGACTGATGATGTGGACTAAATGTGACTGACTTGAAATTGAGAAGACAGTAACTATTTTAGAATTAGTCACTTCTAATGCCTAATCCACCCAAACAGTGAAAAAGGGTGGATGTGTGTGTGTTTGTTTGCTTGTTTTTGCAGAAGCAGAAGGATGACAGAGACCAGAGGAGGAGAGACTTCATGTTTACATGAGTGTGGGCAGACTTAACCTTTAAGCTGCTACTTTTCTGTTTCACTGATTTTGTGTGAAAGAAACTGTTTTTACTGGCTGCTTGTTGGTTACGGTAACACACTGTATTGTTGGAAAATGTCAAATGTTAGAAGTTGGCAGAAAACATAGCGGCCTTGAAGAGCGTGCAGAGAAGGCCAGCCCACATCAGCAGCAGTTAAGCCATGCTCTGATGAACGGCTTTCACCCACCCACTGCTGACTTCATGAGGAAACAAAATTTTAATCAAAACACAGACGGGTCCGTTGAATGCATGAATTGGGCCCGCCATGTGCAGGAAGTCACAAAGCTCTGACCATAGATTTGATTGAGGTGGATAAATGCTAAAAGTAGTGAGGTTGCACCTCCACATGACGACAGGGTGGATGCATCTATGTGTGTTTCTCTGTTTTTAAAGGAGTGGAAAGATGACAGCAACATCCCAGGTTGCGTGCTGATTTAACCTTTTAAATGCCACTTTCTGTGTCTGTGAGTTTACCAGCGGAGTGTTATTATGACCTAGTATTGCCAAATGCAGAGGTCACTGTGAGAAAGTGTGTATACACCTGCGTGGCGCTAACATTTACATTCTCTTTTCTACAGCAGGGGGTTCATCATGTGATCTGATCATGTGATTTATAGCAGGACACACAACTGGTTAATGTTTTTTCTCACAGGATTACTGGGTTTATGTGTGAAGGCAACTGTGATTACAGGTTATACGTTGGTTATGCAATTACACTATGTTGTTGAGAAAATGTTGGAGAAAAAGTGAATACAGTGTCAAACATGTTTGAAACCAGTATTACCTCTTTTACAGCAGAGCGTTAACTTTATGTCCTTTTTGCAGCACCTCTGGAATCTGTTGATCCAGGAAAAACCTCCAGGGTGCTTCATATGTTTTGCTAATGTTTGTTTCTCTCTAAGAGTGCTTGTGGAGGATTCGGCACAGACACAAACAGACATAAGTGAAATGAAACAGGTTGTGCAGTGACTACAGAACATCTTACTGTTGGGCTCATTATCATATCACTGTTGGGCTCATAGTGTGAAAGCACGTGAGTGACATTACTTAAGAAAAGGTTACGATAGTTTTGATTAAACACATGGGGTGATTCATGATTTGGGTAAATTATGGCAACAATAGTGTTTTTAATTATCTGGGGAAATAAACTGCACATGACACACTTGTGTCTGTGGTGTGGGATGCCTTATTGCTCCTATGACCCTACAGCTGTTTGCAAGTGTGAAGTTTGTATTTACTCACCGATTTTGCTTTCTATGTAATTGTGGTGTGGATGCAAACTCCAGGCAGAGCCAAGAGTTAGACCAACTTAACATGACGTGAATACAAATTTTATTCTCTAACACGGGGTTTACAGGGCTGGAGGAGAAGCCCTGATGTTGTCTGAGAAATGATCTAATTAACCTTTTCTTTTGTTATTCTCCTCGTTCTGATGAGTTGACTCATGGGGGAGACCATGTGTCAAAAGGAGGAATTCCAGGTTTAACATGAAACAATACTTTTATTGTTTTCCATGATGATTTTGTCCATGGCTTTTTACTGTGATTTGTGGGATAACAGTTCATTGCAGGTATTAAACCTCTACAGGGTGTAAGTCCATGTTCAGATAAGCTTTTGATGATCTATAAGTAAACTTCACTGAACTGAAAGGAAAATGTGGTTTGATGATGGTTGATATATTTTCCAAATGGTTAGAAGTTTTTCCTTCTAGTAAGGAGATACAGGTGCAGCAGCCAGTGGCGTGTCCAGCGGGGTGGCCTGGGGGGGCACAGGCCACCCCCACAACCAGACTGGCCACCCCAGGTGCCACCCCGAAGCTAAAACAATAAAAGTCAATCAAATATCAAATGTAAGTGAATGCAGCACCGGCTTCTGCACTATGAGCATCATGTTAGCAAAGGTAGGAGAGCCAAGCGCGAAAGAGGCACCGCAGAAAACAGTTTTTCAGCGAAAGATTAACAGTTTAACATGGCTGGACTGGCCATTTGCCCGGTGTGCTGATGACTTATTTTATTTATTTATTTTTTGTAACGGCATGAACAATGAGAGGTGGTGGATTGGCCAGATGCAGGTCGATGTGTAAAAATAACTCAGTTGTTTGGTGGTGGCTATGGCGGGCTTCCACAGAGGCAACAGGTGGATGAGGGAAGGGGAGGCAGGAGGAGAGCCCCGAGGCAGCCGCCAGTCCGAGTGTCAGGTGAACTGAACTTCAGGTAAGAAGTTATGACCTGCAGTCTATCTGGGTCAGATATAAACCAAGTTTAGGTGGAGTTTATTTTCGTTGTGCTGACTTTTTACTGTCAGTTACAATAACTCGTACTGCTACTAGCTAGCATGACAGAGTTTCTATACAGCTGGGTGGGTGCTTTATTTTACTTTATTTTATTCATAAGGTTAGTTAGTAGAGTTGCCAACGGCTCCTTAAAAATGGAATGGTCCCTCATTCAGAGAAAATATTACACGTTTCGTATTGAGCTGAGAAGAGACGCAGTTTGTCCCGGACTTTAGCTAGAATGGAAAAAGACACAAAGCTGGAGTTATTCTGTGTTTATGCTGCACAGCTGCCTCTTCTTCTCTCATTCTCCCCCCTCCCTCTCCTGTTGCTACTTCAATCATGAAACTGATCAGTGATCAGCTGATCGGCTTCTCTCTTGTTTGTTTATCGCCCACTTTGCGCCAGAAAGAGGAAACCAGCGGATGTCGCGCTAAACAACAGCAGCACGTTTAAGCTTGATCAGCTGTTGTTAGAATTTATTTAATATTAATTTCTAGTATCAGCTGATGTTTGCTGGAGCCACAGCTGTAAAGCTGCTGGTCATGATGTCGGTTTGGATATGTGGTGAGAGGGAAACATGAAGATGAAACCAGGAGATGTCCTTACTGGATCATCAGAGCTGAACAGGTGATGGAGAAACAGGTTTACCTTTTAGGTGACATGAATGAGTTGAAGTTATGAACTGTTTCTGAGAGACAAATAACACCAGGATCCTTTTTTAGGTAGCTGACAGCTGGTAACTGTGCAGGGGCGGGTCTAGCAAAGTGTTGCCAGGGGGCCAGGTAGGGCATTAACAGGGAGAGGGGGGCACAAAGAAATACTTTTCTTTCTTATTCTCATTTAAAATGTCTCGCTTTTATTAAATAATTATCTGAATCTTACAACCAAAGTTTTTATCTGACGTAAAATGTATAGAAATCATACATATACCAACAAGACTGTACATCACTGTCACAACAGCGTTTGTTTTCATTCAAAGGCTTTATGGCTTTAATACCTGGGGGGCCGGTCTGTAGTCAAAATGCCCGATTTTCTGTCCCAGTCCAGCCCTGCAGGTTAATACTGGCAGTGTCACCATGCCAGCTGACTGTATTTCATCATCAGCCAGTGTTGTTCTTTATCAATATTACCAAAGTTTACCATAAGGCAGCATAGAAAGTATTTACTTGCTTTCAGGTTTTATTCAAATGTTAGTCTTTTCAGTTGTTTCCCCACTTTTTTCCTGTTTCAAAATCAAACACCAGTTTGTGAGAAGATTATCTTCTTTTTTTAACAGGCAGATAAAGTTTTGCATTGGAACTGGCTAATTTGTCAATTGTATGTTTAAAATGTTCGTATTTTAATATTAAAAAACGTTTTTGCCCAAAACATATGTGCACTATATGTCAGTAAAAATACTGTGCAGATATTGCTGTCCTTGAATGCTGAGTAAACACTGACTGATTGTATCTCTTGTACTTTATCAAAGCAGTATCTAAAAACTTTGCACCGTAGTGGTTAAAATCTCATTCTAATAAGAGTTTAAAGCGCATTCAGTTATTAGGTTTACAGGGTTATTGAATTATGGTGAACGGTTGGTAGAATTGTTTTTAACATTATCTGCCAATTACATCTGCCACCCTTCTCCAAATCTGTGCCCCTACCTGGCCCCCCCAACAAAAGTTTTCTAGACACGCCACTGGCAGCAGCCAGAGTATTGCTGGAAGAAATCATCCCAAGGGTGGAATCTCCAGACTGAGATTGAGACTGGGTGCTGATCAGAAGTCTTCAGAGACCCAGCGAGAACTAGGAAACACTCGTGCCAAGCTCCAACTCAGCGACTGCAGAGCAGACTCTGTGTCACCCAAGAGGGATCAGCGAATGAATGCAGATAACACCTGCTTAAACAACCAATCAGTTTCCCTGGAAAGCTTAGTATGTTTTTAAGTTAAGGAGGTCGTTGGTGTGACGTTAATAATCATTTTATAAATGATATGCATTCACATAACTCTCCGAACATCACAAACTCTGTTAGAGTCCTGAGCCTGAGTAGAAGTGATTGGAGTAATTATAGCATGCACGTTTTACAGCAACTTGTGCGCATTTTGTAGGGTAGGTAGACTGATTATCTAGCATGTCAGTTCCTGATGCGTACGTGCATTAGGCCCTCATTGTCTGAGTAAACATAGTAACAATAGTTGTGAGTTCTTTTGACATGTGTTATCAGCTTTGACATGTTGTTTGACACTGTAAAGTAGGATTTTGGGTTCATCACATTTCAATGATTGATTTTGATAGGTCTCAAACATGCTGGAAGCACCTAAAAAATGAGGTTGTTCTTCTAGAGTTAAATGTGGTTGTTTTGGTTTCTCCAATCACTGATGTGGGGACAGTAAAGATAATTGTAAATGCCTTTGAGAGGGTTTACACTGTGTAAATGGGTCTACAGTAGTAACGAGTACAGCACAATGTACTGACTGATAGAGAGGAAAGATCGATCTCTCTGTTGTAAATTTAGCTCAGAAGTGTTTGATATATGTTGGCTGTGTGGAAATTCATGGCTACTTCTGGGTTTTACCCCAGACTTTGGGAAGCACTAACTTTGAAGCTAGTTTAGGTTTGTGGTATTCACTTAGGTACAGATATAGTCACTGTCCTTTATGGCAAACATCTGGACAGGGCGAAGCAAATGGCACAAAGGAGTGTGTGATGTTTGGTGAGGCATGTGTGCCTCAATCCCTAATAACACTGGGGATGGGGGTCTTTTACAGAAACCGTTAATAAATTGGGAAACATGGGTTGATGAATTTAATGATAAAGTGGAAAATATATCACACACTGAAAGACTTCCTTATCTCAACAACAGGTTCTTATGAAAGAGCAGCTTGATGTAACTAAGGTTCAAGTTTTCTTTGCAGATGAACAACAGAGGCTGTTTCATTTTGTATATGATCTCATATTGTGTTTTCTTTTATGGTATCTGCCATCCTTCAAACAAAGGGTGGAGACTCAGATGGAGCGAAGATGACCATAAAGTGTGAATTTGTTTTTTTCCTTCTGACTATAGGGAGGATGCACATTATGGAATTTCTTTGAGTATGTAATTGTGCTGATGTTCAGTAGTTAGAAAAGAAATCTCCATGTTTTTATGTGATTCTTAATTGTGGTATCACAAAGGGTGGAGTGTAGTGGCGGATTTCTTTTCTCATGTATTAATCACATATTTAATCACATCTCATTAGTTATAGTAATATCACTTTCTCACTTTACCATAGTGAGAGCTCTCCTGTCACTAGTTTACATGCACATGGAAAGTTACCACAAGGTCATAATTCTCTCTGTGAGGGAGGAGGTATAGACCCCTGTGAGAGGGGGGGCTATACCAACATGTGAGAGTCTGTGGATGTTCTTTGTCTGTATAGAAGATGTAAGGACGGTGGCCACAATTCAGAGATGGTCCTGGTGTTTCACTGGGATGCTCTCTCCACACTGCAGTGTGTTTATTAAACCTACAAATCAAGATCACTGACTGTGTTGCAGGTTATTGTTAAATTTTCCATAACAACATCAACTAAAGAAGGATTTTTAATTCATTTTTGAATATGATGGAATATTTCATTTAACCCTTAATGGCTTTGAGGATAAGTGTCCTTTAATTTATGAGGAACATTATCTGTCTCACTCATGTCTGCAGCAGGCTCGCTTAGCAAGGGTCGAACCTTAGGACCCTTACTGGATATCTATGGTTTTGTAGTTTTTCTCAGGAAATCATCCTTCAGTCTTCCTCAGTTTCTTTAAGTCACCAACTGGACCTGCTTGCTGAGATTTGGTCAAACCTGCAAAAACTGAAGTTTATGTGAGACGTCGTGGCCCTTTTTACACATGAGCTCTGGTTTCCATTTTATCAAGATATTTGCTAATAAATAACTTTTACTGTCAGCTGACCAGGAGGGCAAAGTGGTAGCAATCATGTACAACAATGTGTATAACCTCACACATTTTTCCCAAACTGAAACCAGATCAGTAAAGTAGATGAGATGTCAGTGAATAAAGCACAGGGTCAAGTTAAAGTAAAGTCTAATTTATTTATTGGTTTAGGGCTCAGAAAACAAAGAATCACATGTTGAAATTAATGCACAGGAAACATCAAATCAGTATTTCGTCAGGGAGAAAGGACCCAAAATGCAGGACAAACTCGAAAACACTCAGAGTACGATGCAACAGGGAGCACAGGAAAACACAGGGCTTAAATACACAGGGAGTAATCAGGGAATGGAAACAGGAGGGGAACACAGCTGGAAGAAACCACCCCCCACGAGACAGGCGAAACGTAACCTGAACCCACAGAACCAGCAAAAGATTATTAAATCCTTGAAATCTTCCTTCCTCAAAGGTTAGTGATGATTTTCTAAAAAACACTTGGTGGAGCGTTTCAGTCTGATTTCATCAATAATCCAACTCAGTACATCCCATCCACGCAAGCATGTGTTACCTGCTCAGCTGATCTTTAATGATTCGATGTTAAAACTTTATTTTTAAACAACTAAAGCTTTTAACTCCAGGGAATTTTGCTCATTCGGGTTACTTCAGGGTTAACCCTGAGTTTTCTGTCCTACGGAGCTGGTTCACAATCGCAAACAGCTGCAGCTGAGAGAACATAAACTCAAACTGGCAGGAGCAGGTTGTGTCTTTTAAAGCATGCTTTCAGTGACATGTTGATTATCTGCTGGGTGAAATGTGTTCGTGTGATCAGAAAATGATTCTGATCTGCTGATGAGTCTGTTCCACTGCCACAAACATGAAACACACACCTCGATACCTGTTCAACCAACCACACCTGTGAACAGCCATACTGAGCGTTGATCGCTTTTACAACAGGATTTTACTGGTATTTCTTTTATACTCCTTTTTTATTCCTAATGTCTGTTGTGTTGTAAGGAGCGTTTTCTGTGGAAGATGGGGAAACCCTGGCTTAACTCAAGTTTATATCTGTTTATCCTGATAAGTAAAAATAATATTAATGAAGGGTGATCAGGCCTTTCCTCGAGATCTGCCCCAAAAACAATCAGAGCTCATATTTGCATAATTACTTTATTTTTTATTCAATTGCTTTATTGTGTACTTCAACTTTCAGCGTTGCAACGCTTAAGTTTGTCATGCTGGATTTAATGGTGACATTAAAATCTGTGTGAGTCAGATCATAGCCATCAGCTTTTCCTCTGACAAACTTTCTCTCATCACTGTGATACATCTTACGATAAAGAGCACTATCACTGTTTGTTTCCTTGTCAAAGACTCCGACGGCGTACCAGTTAGAGTGCAGGCCGTAGTCAAAAGGAACCGAGAACAGGACGGCTATTTTCTTATCAGCTCTGTCTGCAGCTGTATCGTAGAGATCGTAGGTGAAGACTCCAACAGATCCTCGCGCTGTGCCGCCAGTCTTAGAGAACAGAGCGCTGCCACATTCAGAAGGCCCAATTTTTGTTGGCAAAGGGATTTGGCAGAGTCCGCTAACAAGATGCAGACTAGTGAGGAAAAAGAAAAATATGAATTAATATTCTTATTCCAACAGGACCCGAACTCTCATAATGAGTCAGGTGGATGAGTTTGTTTAGAGAAAGAAACATGGACAGGGCTACTGCTGCTGAGATGACAACATCGTGTCAGTGTTCAGAAGAAATTTACTGCTCGTCTATTCAATTCAATTCAATTTTATTTATATAGCGCCAAATCAACAAAAGTCGCCTCAAGGCGCTTCATAGATACAGAGAAAAACCCAACAATCATATGACCCCCTATGAGCAAGCACTTTGGCGACAGTGGGAAGGAAAAACTCCCTTTTAACAGGAAGAAACCTCCGGCAGAACCAGGCTCAGGGAGGGGCGGGGCCATCTGCTGTGACCGGTTGGGGTGAGAGAAGGAAGACAGGATAAAGACATGCTGTGGAAGAGAGACAGAGGTTAATAACAGATATGATTCAATGCAGAGAGGTCTGTTAACACATAGTGAGTGAGAAAGGTGACTGGAAAGGAAAAACTCAATGCATCATGGGAATCCCCCGGCAGCCTACATCTATTGCAGCATAACTAAGGGAGGATTCAGGGTCACCTGGTCCAGCCCTAACTATATGCTTTAGCAAAAAGGAAAGTTTGAAGCCTAATCTTGAAAGTAGAGATAGTGTCTGTCTCCTGAATCCAAACTGGAAGCTGGTTCCACAGAAGAGGGGCCTGAAAACTGAAGGCTCTGCCTCCCATTCTACTTTTAAATACTCTAGGAACAACAAGTAGGCCTGCAGAGCGAGAGCGAAGTGCTCTAATAGGGTGATATGGTACTACAAGGTCATTAAGATAAGATGGGGCCTGATTATTTAAGACCTTGTATGTGAGGAGCAGGATTTTGAATTCTGGATTTAACAGGAAGCCAAAACAGGAGAAATCTGCTCTCTCTTTCTAGTCCCTGTCAGGACTCTTGCTGCAGCATTTTGGATCAGCTGAAGGCTTTTCAGGGAGTTTTTTGGACATCCTGATAATAATGAATTACAGTCGTCCAGCCTGGAAGTAATAAATGCATGAACTAGTTTTTCAGCGTCACTCTGAGACAGGATATTTCTAACTTTAGAGATGTTGCACAAATGGAAGAAAGCAGTCTTACATATTTGTTTAATATGTGCGTTGAAGGACATGTCCTGGTCAAAAATGACTCCAAGGTTCCTCACAGCGTTACTGGAGGCCAAGGTAATGCCATCCAGAGTAAGAATCTGGTTAGATACCATATTTCTAGGCTTTTCAGGGCCGAGTACAATAACCTCAGTTTGATCTGAATTAAGAAGCAGAAAGTTAGCGGCCATCCAGGTCTTTATGTCTTTAAGACATTCCTGCAGTTTAACTCATTGGTGTGTGTTATCTGGCTTCATGGACAGATAGAGCTGGGTGTCATCTGCATAGCAGTGTAAATGTATGCTATGTCTTCTAATGATGCTGCCTAAGGGAAGCATGTATAATGTAAACAGAATTGGTCCTAGCACTGAACCCTGTGGAACTCCATAATTAACCTCAGTGTGTGAAGAGGACTCTCCATTTACATGCACAAACTGGAGTCTATTAGATAGATATGATACAAACCACTGCAGCGCAGTACCTGTAATACCTACAGCATGTTCTAATCGCTCTAATAGGATATTATGGTCGACAGTATCGAATGCTGCACTAAGGTCTAGCAGGACAAGCACAGAGATGAGTCCACTGTCAGAGGCCATAAGAAGATCATTTGTAACCTTCACTAAAGCTGTTTCTGTGCTGTGAGCTCTGAAACCTGACTGAAACTCTTCAAATAAATCCTCTGCAGATGATCTGTTAGCTGTTTGACAACTACTCTTTCAAGGATGTTTGATATAAAGGAAGGTTGGAGATTGGCCTATAATTAGCTAAGACTGCTGGGTCTAGAGATGCTTTTTGAGTAAAGGTTTAACTACAGCCAGCTTGAAGGCCTGTGGTACATAGCTGATCATTAGAGATAGGTTGATCATATTTAAGATCGAAGAATTAATTAATGGCAGGACTTCTTTGAGCAGTTTTGTAGGAATGGGGTCTAAAAGACACGTTGATGGTTTGGAGGAAGTAATTATTGAAGTTAACTCAGAAAGATCAATTGGAGAAAAAGAGTCTAACTTAACATCAATGGTACTAAGAGTAGCTGTATTCCTTCTGTTACTTTTATTAGTGATATCAGTGAGGTGTCAGGTGATGTGCAGGCAGCATCTCAGTCACAGTAAGAAGTGTGGTCACCTGGGGTTTTGAAGGGTGTAGCCCTCAGTCTTGTTCGTGATATGAATGACGGACTGCCGAGCGCCCATGGTGTCTGCAAACTAAAGAACAAAAAGAGAGAGAAGAACGTGTTCCTGTCTGTGGGAGCATCTCTGTTCGTAAGACAGTAAACGTGATACAAACACCATCATGTCGTCCACTGTTACAGCCCCAGTGCTGCACCCTGTGGGACTTTTCCAATAAGAGAGACTTTACCTAAAAAGTTTCCTTCAAAAGGCTCTGCAGCTTTATTATTTATTAACCCCTTAGCAGTCCAATTAGTCCCCTAAACCATCCAATGTCCCGTGGGCGGTACGTCCGACTGCTAAGTTAAAGAACAGTTTGAACATGGAGCACTGTGTGTGTGAGCAGCTGTGACTCACGTTTCCACAGCGAGCGCTCCGAACGAAACGATGACAAACAGATTCTGAACACGTTAGAGAAAGGAACATCTTTGTCTGTGTTTCAGTCAAATAAACAAGCTCGGACTCACAGTGATGAGATGAATTCAGGTGATCGGTCACCAGTGTTCGTGTGCAGTCCTTCAGTCTGACTGAGACCAAACAATCCTCGGTTTGTACCCTGAAAGTGAAGCAGAACATCTGTTCATGAACTAAAGGAGATTTGTAGAGAGATTTTTTTCCCTTTCCAGAAAAAAATACTACCTCATTTTTTTTCTGGAGATCCGAGAAAAATGTTTTTTTACTCTGACACGTTTTGGTTTATTCTTTTTGATTGGTCACTAAGATATTTAAAGCAACTCCCCCTCTCGCCCCTGTGGGCTGTCTTTATTGTTCAAGCTCGTATTTGATAGCTAAAGGCTCCACACTAAAACTGGTGGTTATTCACTCTGAATTATTCTTATAGGTCGTCCAACTATAAGGTTGCTTTGAAGGTAACATTGTGGTGTTTATCCCGTTGGATTAAGTTTGCAAATGTGCAAAGGGCTGATTATGTTTGCAAGCAGCGTATTCCATTAATATTAATCACAAATCACTGAATGCAGGACATTATGATCGGGAGCTAAATGAAAGCCTGCTAGTGGAGCGCAGCTCACTCAACACAAGCTGAACAGCAGAGAGGGAGGAGAGCAGTGAAGAGTAATCTGGCTACACTAAGTAACAGTTACTGTGGAATAGCTCAGGCCGCATTCAGTGTGTTTCGTCTGATTCCTGGACTCTGATCACGCACTAACAGGTCATGGCGGACACGCTCGGCCTCGTTGGGCCAGCTGTGAGTCCGTTACCGTGAACTATGGAGCGGCAGATTTGTGCTAAGCTGCACACAGCTGATGCTGATGTGTGCATCGGAGACCATTCAGATGGAAACCTGCAGACCCACAGAGCTGAGAACTGTCTCTGCACATCTGCCTGTGTTAGGACAGGAAGTAGTTTCTAATTTCATCAAGCTTGTTAACTTCCTGTGGTCGCAGCGATGTTAAAAACAGGAAGTGTGGTTGCTAAGCTGTTGCTATGTGTGCTGATGTCACACAGACTAGGATGAGGTGCAATATATTAGACAATTCACAGTATATTGGTTTAGTATTCACCTCTGTCGAATAAAACACCACCAAAAATGTGTTTTCCTATTAAAGGTGACAATTTTGTAATGTAATGTGATGCGTTACACACAAACAAGCCTTACTGCTCGTATTTATCAGGTTTTCTCCTCGTGCATTTAACAAAATAGAAATACAGGTGTAGTTCATTACCCCGTCTGCTTTTTGTAAAGATGACTTTATTCTGATGTCATTGTTTGATAGAAACACGTCTGTCTGTGGCTAGAATGCTGCCAGTCCGCCCAGTCACCGCTCACTGTTTTAGGACATTTAAATGCAAAAATGCGTCTTTGGGCACATTTTAATGTCCGGTAAAGTTAGCGTTGTAATAGCAAACAAGTATTTTTGATGCAATTGCATTTAAAAACAAAAGTGCCATTTTTTTCTCCCCTCTGAGGTCAGTGGGAGGAGGCACAGACCCACCATTTAAACTGAACCCCTTTTGGTTACACACTTGTTGTTGTGAAGTCACAACAGTCCAATGGGCTTGTACAGGGCGATGGCTGTGTAGATTTCTACCAGAGGTAGAACGTGAAATATTTGACTCTTTCTATCACTGAAACTGATCCTGTGACTACTGCTGTTTCACACTAATGGATTCAGAGGACTCGCCAAGAAAAGAAAAGCAGCCCAGTCAAGAAGAGCAATGGAAAAAAAAGAGAAAAACAAAGCAAAGTATAATAAAGATTATAGGAAAGTACTTGACAAATCACTCAAGAAACAACACATTACTAATTACATTATCGTATTTATTCAATTTACACTGAAATATTGATCCAATGTTTAAATACACAACAGTCCGAGGGCTTGTACAGGGCGATGGCTGTGTAGATTTCTACCAGAGGTAGAACGTGAAATATTTGACTCTGTGTGTCTCCCATCCTCTCAGTGTTGGGATGGTGAATGAAGGAGTTTTGTGCAGTTCCAGCAGAGACACTAAAACACAGCAGTGATTGTGTCCAAACAGACAAACATGAACTAAATGCAGTGAAGCTGCTGTTTGTCTGAGTGCATGTCTGAGGGAGCTCACTGCACAGGAATGTTTACTTTTATTTCACTGTGAAGGCTGAACCCTCTCTGAAGTCAGCAGCATCATTTCAGAGTTTTAGAGTCGAACATTTCTAACAGGAAGTGATCAGAAGTGTACAAAAGGCTCTGAATCCTCAAACACTGAGAGGAAATCTGCTGTTCAAGCTGCTGATCGTGTTGTTAACATTTCAACACGCCTCACTAACTCCAGATGTTTCCAGTTGCACATCCATCACATCAGGGAAGTTCTGGCAGCAAAAACTGATCAAAGGCTGAAAACACTCATTTATCTGTGAGCAGCATCAACTTTTAGACAACAGGAAACATCAGCAAACATTTTTACATCAGTCCAAAATGAACAGAGCTGCTGCCTCCATCTACAAACTGCCCCACATGCAGAACCACAAACTCCACTGAGAACTGAAAAAGTCTTCACTGTTACTTTTCTACAGATCATCACTGAAAATATTATGACTGACTCATCATGGAGTCTTTTTTCCTTCAAACTACAAACATCCTGGACATTAAACGTTTCTGTAAACAGCAGCTGAAACTTCCAGGAACTTCAGACTTCAACACAAACAAATGTATGAACCCGGTCTCTGCCGCCATCTTTTATATACAAGCTATAGATAGTCTACAGTGGAAATAATAATAGAAACCAGCAAACACACAATCACGAAAAAGCAGAAGTTATACTGATGTTAGCCAGGGAAACATTGCAGACTGCTTCCATTACCTTCACAGCGTCAGTCACAAACATTTACTTCAGGAAAGCGAAATTAAGGTTTGAACAGGAAGGAAACACCCACAGAGGCATCTGAGGACAGCGAAACAAACACACTCTGTGCTGCGTTCTAGTGCATCTTGGAAACTCCCAAATCTCTGGCAGGTTAAAAGGTGATTTATTTCTTCCGGTTTTCCTGTTTGAAACACAAACATCCGTCCCCACTTTGTTCTTCTTCTTCCTGCAGCGTTTGAATGTTTAAACACTGAACTGATGTTTGTTCAAAGCTCATTTCGGGGTCACGTGACGTCAATGGCGGAGTAGCTGTGTTTCTCGCCCGCTCCCGCAGCTTGGCATTTGTTTAGGCCTTTATATGTCTTATTTGGTTAAAGTCTCTGTTTATTTCGACTTTTAAACTTCGTACGATGCCAAGCACCCAGAAGAAGCTCAACCTTGGGTCGAAACCGGGCAAATCCGGAGAAAATCACCCTCCGCTCAGCGATCATGCTGTAGCGGTTATGGCGGAGGCCCAGTCGCCCCCACTTCTCGACCGAATGGACGTCGACAAATTGGTGGAGAGGATATCGGCGGAGGTGCTGAGGGCGGTGGAGGCCTCCTTTGAGAAGAAGATTGATCCAGTTCTGAAAAGACTGGAAACATGCGCAGCTAACATTTCTGCATTGGATGTTAAAATGAAGGAGGCAGAGGCACGTATATCAACGCAGGAAGATGTTACAGCGGGATATGGCGCCAAGATTTCTGAAGTGGAGCTCAAGCTGGAGGCCGCTTTGGATAAGATTGATGACTTGGAGAACAGGAGCCGACGGTGTAACATACGTGTTATTGGGCTACCCGAAGGCAGTGAAGGTACCAACCCTGTGTCTTTTTTCAAAACGTGGTTACCGGAGTTGGTGGCTGTGAGTTTCAAGGGCGGCGCTGTTAAAATCGATCGCTGCCACCGGGTGCTTGCACGCCTCCCTTCCAGTGCCCAGCGACCCCGCGCGGTCATCATAAAGCTCCACAACTTCCAGGATAAAGCACGGATCATGCAAGCGGCTAGGAGGAAGCAGTCCTTATTTCATAATGGCATTCCTATTATGATATTCGAGGACTTCTCCGCCGCTGTTCTGAAGAAACGCCAGGGATTCTACCACGTCAAACAACGCCTTAGGGAGATGGGTGTCCCCTTCGCTATGATGTACCCGGCTGTCCTTAGGATCAAGATCGATGGCCAGGAGAAATCTTTTAGATCTCCAGAAGCAGTCTCAGCTTACCTGGATAACGTACCTCAAGGGGCGGGGCCGCGCTCATCCTCGGTGGCTCCAGCGGACTGTTGATCTGTGCTCCTGTCCCATACGCGAGGCATTCGCCAATCCCTCGTCTCCTCCTTTTTTTTTTTTTTTTTTTTTTTT
>NW_024583740.1:0-422 GCF_018398535.1 Haplochromis burtoni
TGCCAAACACTCACTTCGCGAGTGCTGCAAACTCCCCTCCATTTTTGACTCTAACTTACTACTGGTATGAATTACTTGCTCGTCCCACATTCACACATAAGAACAGACAAAATTAGAACAAGCACCACAGCAGATGAGTTGAGTTAGCACCTGGTTATATAAATAGAAACCATCTCAACTTCTCTTTCTTTTTCAGGCCTCAGTGTTTTGTGCACATTTACTGTTGAGCCAGTGTGGCCAAAACACTAACAACTTCAGGTGCTTTGACCTCTAAAGCATGCACGCCTAACCCTAAGTGCGATATCCTCCCTTTTGTCCTGGTATCTGGGTGTTTAAACACCCTTCATGTCAACTATGAGCAATTAAATAATTGTCTGCAGTTATCACTATAGGAGGATTTTTCCACAAGTCTTTGCAAATAT
>NW_024583740.1:2609-5502 GCF_018398535.1 Haplochromis burtoni
CGATTTCCATCTTGGCTTTGCTCAAAAACATTCTCTTAAGTAATGTCTCTCTATCTAAATTTTAGCAGTCATCAAAAGGCCAAAATATTAAAAGGGAAACCATCAATAACCATCAAAATTGCCACAGATTTACTTCCTGAATCCAAATGGATGAGTTTTAGTTGACAGTAGTTACCAGGAGGTTACCAAGAAGCAAAACACATTAAAGAAGCTCTCATTTTTGGTGTAATTGATCATGTTCTCATCACACAACACAGCGGGATCAATACTGAGCAGTATGGACACAATTGTCCAGACCTGACAGATGAGAGCAGTGTAACTGAACTAGATGATGCCCAGCCAGCTGTAATGACAAGCTTATGGGCAAACTCAAAGTAGCAACCCAGTCAAGAAAACGACTCCCCCGCTCATTGAAAAAGTGCCATCAGAGGAAATGCTTGCAGATGTAAACACTACTCTATAAATACACAAGATCTCATAAGTTTTTGCAAAACGGTTTTACTAGAACATTACACACATTTACATTTGTGGGCACACGTAAACAGAAAAAAAATGTAAACTAAAATTTAAGCCAGCAATGGACAAATATTCTAACCCATTGCAGGCCTGAGCAGCCGATGCTTGAGTACGATGGATGTTAACAAACACACTGTCCTTTGTAGTGTGCAGCACAAGAAAACTCACCTCAGCAGTCCTCACACCTTTATTGTTGCTAGCAGTTCTACAAACCACTCTGTTGTGTTGTGACGCCGAAGAGGGAAACCACTCTGAAATGTGGTAGTGCAACACACAGCCCAACTGTGTTTCACTTGGTCTTCGGGAGAAACACAGTTAACAACCGATTTTTACTGTTTTTCTCAAGTGTTAGTGGCTAGTTGCTACTAGCTGCTCACTCAGTCTGCCATAGAGCATGAGCCACCTTGGCCTATTGCTATTCCTCTCTCAGGTAAATATACAAACAATTTATAATTGCAACAAAACAGTCCATCATGCAGTAAATGACACGATAGACATACCTTTTGTATATTATATTGTTACACCAACAATGGAAACAATGAAATCTTAAAGTGGTACAAATTATTCTTATTCAAACTGTAAGTTCAACATGTTAATGAGCTTTAAACACTGGGGTTTTAGCTCAGGGTTATACCAGTCACTAAGATTGGCCAAGTGGCCAGCTCTAGGAAAAGTCACGCGTGTGGTTTCATGCTTTATCCATGCATAGATGATGGAGACCACTGTGCCCATTGGGACCTTTAATGGTCCAGAAATCCTTTTGTACCCATCCCCAGCCTGGAGTCTACAGACAATCCCTTGGACTTCAATGCTTGGTTTGTGCTCTGTCATATATTGTCAATAATAGGAGCATGTGTAGATTAGTGTGTGTCTTTTCAAGTCATTTACAATCAACTGAATTTACCACAGGTGGATTCTTTTCACAGCTTTTAGAAAAATCTGACAAATAACAGGATGAATTAGTTAGTTTCTTTGGCCAAACTCCAGGAAGCGGCTTTCTAGAAAGGCTTGTCAAAGCAAGTTCAACTGACTTTGAGTATATTTATCCTGAGTTAAGCACACGCAGCAGTGCCAATAGGCCTCTCATGTCAGAATTTACCATGGCAATGAGTAAATAAAGTACAAATCCTCCATTTCAATCCAGTGATCTGAGGAATATGAAAATTGTACGTGTTGATCATTTAACCTAAAATTTGAAGAGAAGAGGAGTCATACTAATCAGCTTGTGCTTATCTGTCATCAACATTTGCTCTGCTCTTAGCCTTTGTATAAACTTTATAAATCAGGAAATGTAACCAGGGTTCAGCCAGCTGGTTTAGGTGCAGCAGGAGGCGAGCAGGACAGCTATTTGTTTAAATGAACATATGATAAGAAACAAGTAGGAACTTTGTGTCAAACTACTGCGCTTTGTTGTGGTTTCGTTGCAGAGTTGAAGGCTGTCTTTGTCTTGCTTTCGATTTTGCTGATACACAGTGTTGTCACCACAGTGGAAAATGGCGGGGGGAGGATGCACAAAACCTGCTTCCTGAAATAAACACAATAACGACTGTGCACAGAAAAAAAACGTGCCGGTAGAAAAGTTAATTAGAAATTTTAAAGATCTGATGAAATTAAAATAACGTCCAATGAAAACACATTAATGTATGTTACATGACTTTGGTAGAAATACACATGTTGCCACAGAACTCGCTTTCATCTTTTAATCAGTAAACTCTGGTTTGCTCTTGTTCATAAAATCTCCAGCAAAGATGATGTGCTTCATGAAAGTAGCATTATTCTTGGTCTTACAGTCATGCCATTTGATGTTTGTGGTCAGGGTATTAAGTCTTCCTGTGGCACACTTTATTTTAGATTCATAACACATTTTCATTCAATCCTACGATCCTTCAAGGGTGAAGGATTTTAATTTTCTTCATTATTTATCATTAAGTCTGTACAAATACAAAGACTAGTCAAAACTGAGCGGGACAAGTTTCATTGCTCCTTTTTAAACTTTGTTCTAAAGCTGTATTGACTGTGGAGGCCTTGTCATTTCAGTTGTGCTCAGACCACACTGCACTGTCTCTTCCTGTGAATGGGTGAGTATTTCCCCCTGAAGACTATTTGACTCTCCCTGTGAGAGTTTGACATACAACAAGTACGCCCTTATTCTGTTTAGATGCAGACCAATTAAGACAAAAAATAGATATAAAAAAAGAATAGATACACATTTTTATATTATACACACAGAAAATCCATTTTACCTGTTGGCAGAATAAAGCAACATGAGTTTCAACGTCATCTCTCTGTTGCTGGACTTCTGCTTCTTGTTGACAGAAGCCTTTGTGCTATTTCAGTTATTTCAGGGCACAAATGTTTTAAATTAGGAATTTTGAAT
>NW_024583740.1:7292-9743 GCF_018398535.1 Haplochromis burtoni
ATCTTTAGAGATGATTAGCTCCAGCCTGATGTCCACAACCCATATAAGGAGATAAGATGGCCGCTCTCTCATTTAACTAGCCACATTAAAGACTGACGACAGAATGGACTAAGCTACTTAAAATGACTTGTTGTCATCACTCTGGTTAAGTGGTGCAATCATTTTATTACCTGCTTGCTGCAGGACACCAACCCCTGCTTTATAGCTATTAGAAGATTGTGCTGATACAGCACGATCTACGCCAGGGGTTTGCAAACTCCAGGCCTCAAAGGCTTTAGATGTGTCCTTGATCCAACACACCTGATATAAATGGCTAAAGGACCTCCTCAACATGTCTTGAAGTTCTCCAGAGGCCTGAAGAACTCATCATTTTTGCTATATAACTTTTGCACTGTCCACTTCCTGCTGTGACAAAACAAATTTCCCACGTGTGGGACTAATAAAGGTTATCTTACCTTATCTTATCATTTGATTCAGTTGTGTTGACCCAGGGTGAGATCTAAAAGCTGCAGGACACCGGCCCTTGAGGCCTGGAGTTGTCCACCCCTGCTCTACGCAAACCACCAACTAACATCAGCAGGCAGGCTCTCGGGTGGAACCCCCAAGATAAGTGAAAGAGAGGCCGCCCAAGAAACACCTGGCGACGAGACCTTGAGGCAGAAGCAAAAAAGATGGGTTACACCTGGAGTGAGAAAGAATGGCCTAGGGCAGAAATCTGTGGAGATCTGCCTTTGGTGACCCATGCCCTGGGAGGAGTGACGGGCAGCAGTAGTTGTAGATTACAGCTATTCTTACATAAATATTTATAAAAGTAGGCATTGGGACTGAAAATGCTGAAATTAAAAAATTAAGAAGAAGGCTCTTAACAAAGACACGAAAAAGAGAGCACATTACACCAGCTTTACTCCCATTACACTGGCTTCCGGTACATTTTAGAATTCATTTTAAAGTCTTAGTACTGACTTTTAAAACGCTGAGTTGTGACGCTCCTGCCTAAATCTGATCTTTTAGATCCCCATGATTCCTCTGGCAGCCTGAGATCATCTAATAAAGGCTGTTGGTAGTCCCACGAACATGTTTTAAGACCAGAGGAGATAGATCTTTTAGAGCAGATGGAAGCAAGATGCTTTGCCTTCCAGTTCTTAATACTGAAACAAAACCCATTAACTTCTTTACTAAATTATTATAGAATAATACTATATAGTAGTATATTAGAGTAGTATTTCTTTTCCCTACTCACTCCTGCACAGCTGCAGATCTCCATCTCTTACGAAATGACAACCTGAACAGTCAGTTAATGTCATAATAGACACTTCCTGAAAGAAAAACCTGATTTTATTGTTCCAAACAAGACAACATTTCATTAAACGAAACTTTCTCAATGTATCAAACATTTTTTTCTACATTACAGTAGACTCATTAACTACACACAAAATCCCAGTTGCAGATTTATCGGAAACCTTATCAGTGTTTCCCCGAGAATTTACTGGGCTACATAAAAAACACGAGTCTCGACTTCTCTCTGTGATGCAGGCCTTCTCTTTATTATTGCTGCTGGGCACAGAGTCATTGCTGCTTCATCAGAATCCAGGTTCTGAAAACAAGAACTCAGAGTTACAAAGGTCTCATCATTTTAAATATTGAAACACATTATCATGGACAGTAAAAATGGATTCACCTCACTTTGCTGTAGTATCTGTCCTTCAGCAGCAGCTTCGCCACAGAAACAAAACATCCAGTCAGTCATTTCAAAATCTCATTTATAGATTAACCAAAATTAACCAGTGGCTGTTTCTAGTACCTCTCTGTAGTGTCCAGATTTTAAAAGCCATGGCGATAACTGCGTTTATAAGGAAAACAGTCAGAGGAGCCAAAATCAGACCGGCCAGCTCTGATATTCCATCACACTCTTCTACAAAGACAGAATCATTGCATTAGTTTAAGTTCAGCTCTCGGTCTTGGTTACTTTCTAACAAAATTAGCAAGCAAACATAGAAACCAGATGATTAGTAATTAGGCTAAACTTACTTTTGGTGATGCTCTCAGTCTCATCAGTATCACTGAAGTCTTTAAATAAAGCGAATATATAATTTGACAAAAAAATAAATAAATACATACAGGACTGAAACCTCCCACAAAAACTTTTAAATGTTCTTACCTTTAACATTTAAATGTATCACGTTAAAAACTGGAAAAATTGTGAAAAATCCACAGAAATAAGGTCCAGAGTCAGATACACGCGGGTGTTTAATTTTCAAGAAGATAGTAGAGCTGTTGGAAGTCATTTCAAACGGTCCGTTTTGAAATCCATCACAGTATGCCACACTTTTATCAGCTCTGAACATGACAGAGATACAGCTGGCCATGGTTCTGTTGACCAGTCTGAACCAGAACGTTAAAGAACTGTGCGTGGAAATGTTGGCGCATTGCAGTGTGACTTCTTCACCTGGA
>NW_024583740.1:9968-11789 GCF_018398535.1 Haplochromis burtoni
TTCTGGGCTACCTGACTGCACAAAGTGCACACCAGTCACCACTGATGCATGCTCAGTAGAATGGGCGGAGTGGGAACAAATCTGGACATTTGTAGCGTACCTGGCTTGATGCATACTTTGAATTGGAACAGTACTTGAGAAAAAAGAAAAGAACACATACTTAGTAAAGTATAGTCTCAGTGTTTATTTCCAATCTTATTTTGATAGTCTCATCCTGTCTCATTATTTAGATTCTGTTCAGCTGTGTTCCTCAGTTGTGTCCCTTCTCATCTCGTCTTATTTTCCTTGTTTTCTTTGTTGTGTCCTCGCTCTGTGTTGTGTGAACCCCTGTTCGGAGGTTTCTCCTCAAGAGCTCTAGTTTGTGAGTGCCTGCCTCATGTTCTGCACATGTTTTGTATTTTTTGCTTTTTGAAGTTTTCACCATTAAAGTTGCTTTTTTTAAAAAAAAAAAATCTGACTGTCACACAGTCATAACATGACAGATGTAGTCCACCTGTATGTACCTTCCTGCACTCTTATGCATTATCCAGTGTTCCTCTCTCATCACAGACATTTCCGTGATGCTGGCAAAATCCATTACCATGTTTTCTCCTTATCACTTCTGTTCCCTTCACCTTTCTATTGAAGTCTCCTCCAATCATCAGTCTCTCCCTCAGGGGATACTCTCTACCACTTTGTCCCAGTGATGAACCCATGATAGGATTAATGTGTTATATCTGAGACATGATTAGTGTTTTGGAAACTGGGTCCAATTCAGTAGACAGGACAGATGTTGATAAAGGAAGTGCAATTGTTTTTGAAATATTAGTTGGTAAGATTAAAGGTAGGGGAAGATGACTGTCAATTCCATAATATTGTGATATTATAATATAATCTGTTGTGGGTTTTCTTTCACTTTCTTGGTGCTGTACTGCATTTAAAAACATTATGCATGTGCGCCACTGCTGCAGACCTAAAGCGCTGGGCCAAACTAATAATGACTGAGAGGTCTGGATGAAGGGAATTTACTTTCATATTCCATATGGAGACAGTTAGTGAGGATAGCTTTCTATTATTAAATTTCCTTTTCTTTCAAATGATATTCCATTAATAATAATAGCTTACCTAGTATATGCAGAATAAGACTTGTCCTTATCTGTCTTTCTTGTTCCCTGGAAAGTTCTTCTTCTTCTCAGTTATATTATAATATAATCTGCTGTGGGGTTTCTTCCACTTTCTTGGTTCTGTACTGAATTGATAAACATTGGTTTCCTGGTTTCCTACATAATCTGTCGTCACATATCTGCCAGCTTCATGTGCTTTACGCAACCTAAATTGGAGTGTCCACTCATCTGGGTTCTGGGTTTGCTGTGTTGGGAACCTTGATTTAGATTGATATCCAACTTCATAATCATAACAGCAGACTAGGAAATTTCTCTGTCGCTCATTTTTCGTCCTCAAGCTAGCAATTAAAGAACCATTTGTTAAAGCTAAAATCTCTGGCCTGCTGGCTTAATAACTCCTTTAAAGACAAGGACTCAATGAGTAGGGCACTTTCAGAAAAAGTTCATTATAAAGTAAGACACGCAGCGCATAAGGCATTCATTACTTGCAAGGTATAAGCATAAACAGGAAAACGCTATGCAAGTGCTCGATGGGGCAGTCCCACTGAGCCCTTTTATATATCTTTTACACATATAAACCAATACACACTTATCCTGGGAACAGAATGCATTACCTTCCTACACTTTACTTCAAAGAAACAGATCAGTTACATTAGAAAATCCTTTGTTGCTAAAAAGACTCTTTATTTATATCAGGCAAAGAAATAACTATAGCCAG
>NW_024583740.1:11809-13808 GCF_018398535.1 Haplochromis burtoni
CTGCTTCAAGGTCATAGTGTAAGAAAAACAGCATATTTTCAACTGTGCATTTTGTAAAGCTACTCTAGTAAAATTCAAGAATGAAAATATGAACTTAGGTTCACTTTAATTACCTTCATTTGAGTTTATTTGTTCCGCACATCAGACTTGGTGGTTCTTTTGTGTTTGTCTGACTTGTGTTCACACTACAGCTTATTAACTTTTGTGAAGTGCATTTTAACCGCGAGTTTAGCCAGGAGTCAGAACATGTCTGTCAGACCACTGCATGCTCTCTCTTTCAGTTTCTCTCTGATTCTGATCTCTCTCTCTCTCTCTCTTTCTCTCTCTCTCTCTCTCTCTCTCTCTCTCTCTCTCTCTCTCTCTCTCGTTCATTATTAAGCAATTGCAGAGCCTCACTCACTCTCACTATGAGGTAATCTGGGCTGTTCAGAATTTTCCACACTGGCTCCTCCTCCATCAACCACCACTTATACTGTTTTGCTCTTCGATAAAGAGCTACTGGAAACTGTGGGTGCAGGGTTAAAATAATTACTTTCTGTCTGGAGACACCATTGATTCCTGTTCTGTTCATGGCTATAAATTTATATAGTCAGTCTTCACTACAAAGCAAAATGTGTTGCTGCCGTGTCTAAAAGCTGCTCTGCTTCTGTGGTATTCTTGTATACAGCCATTGTACTGGGAAAGATTTGCAAGACGTGCTTTAATGGATTAAAGATTTGAACACTTAGTCAGCTAAGTGCAACATTTTGACTCTTAAGATGTATGATGATTTTCTTATAATAGATAAGGCTTTTGCCTTTTTTGAAAATATGAAGGGTACAATTTTATAAAAGAATTAAATATACCAGTTAAACAATGTGTCATGAAAAGGCTGTGTAGCAGGCAAGAGGCAGGACCCAAATGCAGGACTCTCAGACACTGGACTTAAACTCAAAATGCAGCTTTATTCGCTGGAAACACGTTTCAAGGCATTGACTTTACAAAACAAACCAAAAACCTCAAACATGAGCTCGAAACTAAACTGGACTCAAGAAACTAAAAACTAAGGAACATGAGCTAGAAAAAACAACCAGGAACACAACAAGAAAACACACGGCAAAAAAGAGGGTAAGACGCAACACAGGGCAAGAAAAAAACAGGATTAAATACACACCGGAGCAATCAGGGAATGAGAGACAGGAGGGAAACACAGCTGGGAGAAACCAGACAAAAAGAGGTAATATTGAGCAAAAACATGTACATTATAACAAGTTAAAATGTTTGGTGATAAAAATATGTTGACGAGACCAATGTCACATAAGAAACCATGTTCTTCTGCCTGTTTCTCTAAGTTTAAGCTGAAGATTTTTCTCCTGGCCACTGCAAGGTTCCAATCTAGATGCAACAAAGGAGTGCTAATCTGTAGCACCAGTAACTTGGGTATCCCTCGCAGTGTACATTAAATTTAGTAAAACATGGTCAAACGATCATCTTTTCCATTACATTCACAACTTACCATTTTTAACTTTGAGATACCTTTAGCCTGTTTAAATACACACACTACACAAGTGCACAGACTACAGGTAATAACAGAAGTGACCATAAAACAGTCTAGCTGTTGGGAGTGAATGAAAAGATTTGATTCTTTAAATATATATATATGTATGTGTATATATACATATATATGTATATGTATATATAATCTTTTCTCTAAGTTAGAGGAAAAAATAAGAACACTCTTTACTGCAAAGTGACTAAGGGCTGAAAAACAATGACTATAGCTATAAAGTATAAATGCAGCCACTAAGATGCCACCGTTTAAGGTTTGAAATGAGGACATTTTGAAGCCACCGTGTTAGTGTTCTGGTAACAGACATGTCAGATACAGGCTACAGCTGCATGTGTTGGGAACGTTTAAATCCAAAATGTCAATATTCCGATGGAACAGTTTTATAAAGGGTAAACTTGATAAAAAGATTTAAGCCATTTTTTAGCACTGTATCCTGTTCTATATTTAAGA
>NW_024583740.1:13828-15082 GCF_018398535.1 Haplochromis burtoni
TCTTCATACACAGCTAAGTAGCAATATTTTATTGACAGCTATATTCTTTGCTTACACATCTGCATTCTTGCCTTAAAACATCTTTAAAGTTTAATGTTTATCAGAGAAACAGTAATATTTCAAACTTTACTTACAGTTGTAGCTGCTCTTATGTGTCATTGCTGCTTTTGTAAGTTTCAGATGAAATGCCTTCTGGGCTACCTGACTGCACAAAGTGCACACCAGTCACCACTGATGCATGCTCAGTAGAATGGGCGGAGTGGGAACAAATCTGGACATTTGTAGCGTACCTGGCTTGATGCATACTTTGAATTGGAACAGTACTTGAGAAAACAGAAAAGAACACATACTTAGTAAAGTATAGTCTCAGTGTTTATTTCCAATCTTATTTTGATAGTCTCATCCTGTCTCGTTATTTAGATTCTGTTCAGCTGTGTTCCTCAGTTGTGTCCCTTCTCATCTCGTCTTATTTTCCTTGTCTTCTTTGTTGTGTCCTCGCTCTGTGTTGTGTGAACCCCTGTTCGGAGGTTTCTCCTCAAGAGCTCTAGTTTGTGAATGCCTGCCTCATGTTCTGCACATGTTTTGTATTTTTTGCTTTTTGAAATTTTCACCATTAAAGTTCCTTTTTTTTAAAAAATCTGACTGTCACACATTCATTACATGACAGATGTAGTCCACCTGTATGTACCTTCCTGCACTCTTATGCATTATCCAGTGTTCCTCTCTCTTAAGTCACATGTTTATCACAGCCATTTCCATGGTGCTGGCAAAATCCATTACCATGTTTTCTCCTTATCACTTCTGTTCCCTTCACCTTTCTATTGAAGTCTCCTCCAATCATCAGTCTCTCCCTCAGGGGATACTCTCTACCACTTTGTCCATCTTAGTTCACAATTCCTTTCTCTTCTAGTACTTCTGGGACACGCACACTGACAACATTCAGTATAGACCTTTTTATGTCTGGCTTCAAAGTCATGATCCTTTCTGACACTCTCTTCACCTTCACAACACTAATCACAAATTCTTCCTTAAAGGTTACTCCTACTCAGTTTCTCTTCCTGTCTACACCACAGAAGAACAGCTTGAGTCCACCTCTAGTGCCCCTTAGCGTTGCTTCCCTTCCACTTGATCTCCTGCACACACAGTAAATGTGCCTCTCCTCTTATATAATCTTATATGTGAATTTTGTGGACTTTTTTATTGATAAAGGGTAAGGACAATGTTTGTAGTGGTTATTCAGTTATGTAATGTTCT
>NW_024583740.1:15102-20689 GCF_018398535.1 Haplochromis burtoni
CAAAAAAATCAATTCTCAGGCTGGATACTAGATTCTGTAAAAAGAAACAAGAAAATTTTCTTATAGATTTGTCTTTGACTATGTCTTTGAATTGCACAAGTGGACTTTTTAAATTAAACATGAAGAGATAGGACCGAGTTCCTGTGCAGTACCTGTCTGAAGCCTCATTTTGATAACAAGGCAAATGATGACCTTAGTAAGAACAACAGTCACAGCGGTCAGAATTAAGCTCGTCAGGTTAGTTGTTTCATCAGCTCCTCCTACAGGAGAAATGCCCACATTTGACTTGAATAACACATTTTGTGCAAAAACTGAAAAGATTCTTCAAATGTGATCCAACCTCTTCACAGTACTGCATTACAATCTACCTGTATTGATGCAAGACACACATCTGTGGTTCCTGTGGTTCCTGTGGTTAACTCTCATGTGAAATGTTACATCATTCTTACCTTGAACCTTTAGATATGTTGAGTTGACGATCACTGGGTGTCCGTTTATATAATATCCACAGAAGTACAACCCAGAGTCAGACAAATCCACTTGTTTGATTTTGAGGAAGATAGTCGAGATGTTGGATGTCAATTCAACTTTTTCATGTTCAACTCCGTTGCAGAGAACACTGGGCTGAGCGAAATTATAAATTGATGAAATACAAATAGGCGAGGTTTGGTTGACTAGTCTAAACCAGATTGTGTGAGTAGGAAAACTGGAAAAGTTGGAGCACAGCAGTGTGGCATTTTTTCCAGGCTGGACTTCCACAGTCTGAGAATCTGAGCGGGAGATCCATCCTGAAACAAACAGCAAAGAAATGTAGTTCTGAGCTGTTAAGACCAAAACAGATACTAATAGACCTCAACAGTTTTAGTAGCTCATAAATACCATTTTTCTTCTGGTTATTAAGTAAAACATTACCCTCACCCATGGAATTCATTTGGAGAAAGACTCATTGCCAGTACTTACCAAGGCTGAAGAGAAGTACAGCTGTTCTCATAATAAAGCTCATCGCTGTTCTTAATAACTGAGCTTCTCTAAGGAAGTTTCAATAAAGAACAACTTCTATCTGTCTCGCCACTGAGATACAATAACTTGCCCACAAAATTTTGCAGCACAAACATCTGCATGAGCACCAAAATGAATGAGGTGTGTTTTGCCTGTTTCGTAACTCGCATTGTTAACACCTTCACCACTTCTTTGGATTGTGATCTCAGTGCTTTGAAGCTCCGTCCCAGCATGTAATATTGTAGATTTTTAAAGCATGTACCAAGACTGAGGCCAACATTGTCATCAAGTCTTTACAAGATGTTTTTTCCAAGCACAGTTTTCCTGTAATATATAAGTAGAAGACAAATAAAATGCATTAACAGATTTGACAGAAGATAAAAGATCGGAATTAGTTTAGCAAAATCATAATGAATACATAAATTTACCACTGACGAGATTAAGAGTAGTTTCTTTCTTATACATACAAATACAAATACTCTTACTTGGCATTTTATTAGGGATACCTTACTTGGTAGGACTCCCACCCCACACTTCCCCACCCGCCTTTGTGGTAACATTGCTGTGGTATAGATTCAGCAAGCTGCTAGAATCAGTCTTTCATGCACGTTAAGGCAGCATCATTTCACTGCTGCAGATTTAATGATGGGATCATGTCTGATATTTGGAGACTGTGGAAACCATTCAAGTCATGTGGATGAAAGCAGTCCGAGATCCTATGAAATTTGTGACATGCTGCATTACCCCACTGCCTTGTTTCTCAGACTGTGGGGTAGGCTGGGCAATGGATGATGGCTTATGGTGTGGTGCCACAGCTAATTGACCATCAACAGATCCTCTTACTTCCAGTTATATGCATTAAACCTGTTGATCTAAACAGCCAAAAAGAAAGACATCAAGCATTTGTGCGAAAGCAACACAGCTTATTTGCATGTGGTTTTAATGCAGAGCTTAATGTTCATCTTGCTGTGGCTTTCAGTTTAGCTGATGCACCGTTTTACCACCAAGGCGGAAGATGGTGGGTGGATGGGCACAATCTGTAGCATGTTCATGACAGCCAGGAAAGAAAGCTGCACACTTTGTATTTCACTCTTACAGTCACTGTATATTGGGAATACAGGGAATACAGACACACAAAGACTGTAATTTCACTCTTACAGTCACTGTAAGAGTGAAATACACAATCAAATCACAATTTGCCAAGTTTGGCTTTAGATAAATGGAAAGTAATCTCTTTAGAGAAAAATGATGCTACATTAGGTGAAGAGATGCTAGTTAGGTATAGTTGGGCTAAACTCTCATCTGTGCTTTTGGGACCAGGACATCTTTGTCACGGTCTGGGTGAGTGGCAGTTTTTTTCCACAGAGCTGTGGTCTCCACCTCTGGGTGGAGCCCTCATCATCTCACCTGTTGTCCACACCTGGTGGTTCCAGCTGTACTTAAGACAAGCACACCTAACTAGTCTTTGCAAGTTCGTCTGCTAACTCACCTTAGTGCTTTGACTTCTAGTTTCGCAGTGCTTCAAGTTCTACTTTATGCTTACCTTGTGTTTCCTTGTGTTTTAGTCTTTTCCTGGATCTCCATGGATCACTTACCTTGATGCTGGTCATTGCTGTGGGTCACAAGTCACAGTTTCATGCTCTTTTTTTCCTTCTCGCCTCATCTGCCTGCCCTCCTGTCATCGTCGTCCCGGATCAATGGATCACCCAGGCTGGACTCACGTCATCTCAATTGAAAAAGGCTTTGATGGCAAGGTTATCTGAAAATTCCAGTTTTCGGAAGCTATTAAGGTTCACTACATGGAGTTTACAATAGGCAGAGGATTAGCCACAATTCATCAGTAAAGATATTATATTTGCTCATACAGACTGGTAGTTCAGTTCAGTTTTACACATAAGTTGTGAGCAAACCAGAAAACAACTCAAACACATTTTGATGACGTCTGTTTTATTACAACCTGCAAGTCTGTTGCTTCAGCTTCAATGAGATTTTATGTGTGATTATATACATGCATTTATGTACTAAGATTCAGGTTCAAAATTAATTAGAGGTTTAACTGCCCACAGAAGAGTCTGTAGCTGTGGCAGGTGGATGTCACAGTGGCAAGACTTTGCAGCAACCAAACAGCTAACTCCATAGTCTAAAAAGCCGATGCAGAGTCTGGCCTCACATACTTGTAAAATGGTGCAGAACTTTTACCAGCAACAATATCTGTAAAATGAGCCTCATAGATAAGAGGAGATTTTCATTGACTCTCAGACCACAGTTGCTGTCTCTTCATGTCAAACAAGGTAATTATTACACTACAGCAGAGCCTCACTTACTTTCACTTAAGACAATCTAAGCTATACATCAAAGTCCTCACTAGCTCGTCCCCCATCAGCCATCAGTGACAATTTTTTTTCTCAAGTAATGTCAACATGTGTGAGAGATCTTTTGTGTTGCTTTTCCTGTGAGTCTATCTCGTAGCAGCGTACACAACATTTGGCTCCAGCTCTCTCTGTGGCACAGACCTTCTGATTTTTGCTCTCAGAGGGAAACTCAGTGCTGCATAGTTCATGGCACCAGAGTCCACATTCTGTAATGAAAATGTTCAAAGTCACTAATCTTGCACATTATTTATTCATCTCTTAACATCCACTAGGTCAGAGGCAATCTGTGTAGACTGATGTGTAGAGTTAGACAAAATTCTGCTCTATTGGGAATACAGACACACAAAGACTGTAATGTTTCATTTGAAATTCATGAATGTACATTTTCAGCAACATAACTCAAACCTAATTCAAGACTGATTGCTGGTGACTGGTGGATGTTAGCAGATGAATGATTGAATCAGACAATATATAAATCAATCGATCTGAATCTACGGTTTAAACAGATTACCTCACTGCGTTGTGGATTCTGTCCATCATCTTCAGCTATTTGATAGAAAAGCTACATCTGTTAGTTATTCACTAAAAACCTTTTCATGTTTAGTTTAAGTTTAAGCAAATAAATACCTGTATGACATTTCCTGATCTTGACAATCAGACCGATGATGACCAGTAGAAGGAAAACAGTTAAACTGCCCAGGATCATAGTGGATGGATTTTGTGATGAATCCTCTACAAGAAAGACATTTTTTTTAGATTATTTAATAAAAATAAATAATAGGAATAATAAATGAGAGTATTATTAGTTCTTTGACAAGTACTAAAAATAGTACATATCTTAATTCAATTTATGCTGTTAATGAATCAATAGAGAAAAAAAACAAGCTTACCTTGAACCTTTAAATTTGTTGCACCATAAACTATAAACATTTCATTGAGTTCACCACAGAAATACAGCCCAGAGTCAGATGAATCCACTTGTTTGATCTCAAGAAATAGCACAGAGGTGTTGGATGTCATGCTGAATTTGCCATTTTGAAATCCTTCATAGAAAGTCACATTGCTCTCAGGGCTGAACATAGATGAGATCCTGCTAGCGTTGGGTCTGTTGGTACTTCTGAACCAGAATAAGCGAATATAAAGTCTGCTAAGGTTGGAGCACTGCAGCGTGACTTCTTCACCAGGCTGAACCTCCACAGAGTGAAACTTGAAGGCTAAGACAGAGATCCAACCTGGAACAAACAGCGAGCATTAATGACATGTACATAAGGTTCAGTTCTGCTGGATTACTGTATAGAAGTAAATGTGAAAAGGTGACAGATGTACTTACTGAAGGTGCAGAGTAAAACTAGCTTCATGTTCATCATTGTGACAAGCACCGCCTCAATGTCACTAACTAAACTGTGCTCTAGTAAAAGTGATCTCTACGTAAAGAGGCGGGCTGACAGTGACGGTGCTTTTAGGAGCACGAGTGCAAACTGACACTGAGTAAAAAAAACCAAAAAACGTGTTTCATTAAAATCCAGTTTGATACCATGTTTCATGTAAGTTTTGGGGTAAAGGGCTAACTGTTTACCAGATACAGAGTTTTTTGGAGATTTTTCAGGGTGTGCCAGAGGTGTCCAGACCATCCTCTGGGACTGGATATCCTCCTTCATTGTTCTCACCCCACTGGGCACTCTCACCTCCCTCAGGACTCACCATCTCCAATATGCAAGGAAGCACAACCCATGGCTAATCATTCACTTACCTCCCTGCCCAGTAACCTCCCTCTAATCTTATGCAGAGCTCCTCATTCCTTGGCTCTCCGTGTGCTCCCTGTGTTTAAGCGTTTCTCCGCCCTTGATCTTCCTCAGCTCTAGGTCCCCTGTTTACGTTTCAGTTTCTAGGCATGTTCTTGTTTAAGTTCACATTTTGTAAATAAACCTTGTCAATAATTCAACTCGTGTATTGAGTCTTCTCTTGGGTCCCATTCTCATATTTCCACCAGTTCATGACAGTACCTTAATATCTAAAACGTTAACTTAGTATTTTATTAGGAGTTACCTGTGCAGTGACACTAAAGTTAATGATACATTAAACCAGTAGCTCTATAAATGCACAGTGACTTGAGAGTAGTAGATTCAAATGTATCTAATTGTGACACTTTCACCTGGTGTGGTTTTCACATTTAATTTCACATCTTAAAATGTAAAAAAACAAACAAACAAAAAAAA
>NW_024583740.1:22088-32467 GCF_018398535.1 Haplochromis burtoni
AATTACTTTTGAAAATAAGTAATCAGTAAAGTAACGGGATTACTTTTTGGGGGAAGTAATCAGTAATTAGTTACTGATTACTTTGTTCAAGTAACTTGACCAACACTGGTGACCATATACAGAACGTGAAGGGAGTTCAGGGGTTCAGGGTTCCACAGGGTATGGTGAAGAGAATTACACACACACTCTCCGATATGCTCTCACACTCCTCTTCGGTCACGCCACTCATCTCTTGCAACTTCACTTACACTCAGGAAATCCAGGGATGAGAATCCTGGATGTGACCTGGAAATCTATATACAGAACAGATGAGAAATCAGGACCAGGAATATCACATGGAAACACAAGAGTGGGTTTGAGCTGGGCTACACTAACGTGAGTAGTACAACTTTTTAAGCCCTTGCCTTAAAATGTTGCCGGGAGTAGCAGCATAAAGAGCCATAAAGAGGTGTGTTGGCCAAAAACGGAAGCCCACAGTGAGCTCCACTCAGGCGAGGATGAGACAGTAGAGAGAGCGAGAGAGAAGAATAACAAATAGCTGTAGCCTTATTGAGCCGGCCGGGCAGACACAGGGACCATGACACTTATAGCTGAAATGTGTCCATTTATTGCACTATAAGAAATATAGTGATGTGTCTTCATAGAGTAAACTTTTTTGTTTTCTCTTTTTTCTGATTTAAAATGGTAAATAGCCTGTATTTGTACAGTGCTTTTCTAGTCCCTAAGGACCCCAAAGCGCTTTACACAACCAGTCATCCACCCATTCACACACACATTCACACACACATTCACACACTGAACTAAAGTGTGAACTAAACTAAAGGTTTTTAACCCGTATCATTCCTTGCACTGCTGCTTGACCAATGGCTGACTGGATGCTTAGACTAATAAACAAAAAAGTGCAAGTGCTCCTAAAAATACCAATTATCAGTTTCATAGGGAAAGCAATCAAATTCAATACATTACTGGTTTAATGTGTGTGTGTACTGTATGGCCACATGTCTGGATGTACATTAAATACATGAAGAAACTTGCATACCAGGTAGAATCAATTTACAGTTTACAGTCCTTCTGTCAGTTCTGGTTGGCTCAATACTTTCTATCTGTGTCTCTCTCCTTATCGCTCTACCTCTCCTCTGACTGACTCTATCTTGACTGAAAGGTTTGGTTATTTAGTTATATATAAGCAAATTCTGAAATATTTTGACCAGCCTGTCTGGCACCAACAACCATGCCATATTCAAAGTCATCTAAATCACCTTTCCTCCCCTTTAAACTTCAAAAGGTTGCCTTGACCTTGACTATATGCCTATATCTGGTGGCAGCCATGTGCCATGCATGCCATGTTGGCGTACAAGTAGTAGTAGAAGGTGTAGAAAGTGAGTAGTAGAAAGTGAGTGTCTTTTCGTAACGTGTATACATTAGTGTTGATATTAAATGTAGTAAATTAATGTTAAACATGACTAAATTAAAGAAGTCTGTGTCTGTAACAGTAACCCCTGTGAACCTTAACTTTAGGCTTCACATTTCATTTCAGATAGTTCTAGCATTGACTTTATTTGCTGTCAGTGAAAGCACATATTTCACCCGCTCTGCCAACTTTCTGTTTAAGAGTGCCAATCTGTGAACCAGCACCCCAATACAGGAAGTCTGGATTGGGTCTTTGTGTAAAAAGTCCTAATCTCTAACCCTGTTGGTATTACCCAGCAGGAAATGCAGAGTTCACTTGGTGAGGGCACTCGACCTGTGATAACTGCATCTGTTATCCAGGTGTCTACACTGCCACCTCTGATAAAAAGCTGATGCACCGTTTTGTCACCACGGCAGAAGATGATGGGTGGAGGGACACAATCTGTAGCACGTTCATGATGGTCAGGAAAGAAAGCTGCGCCTTTTGTATTTCACTCTTACAGTCACTGTTGATCATAATTAACAGTTAAATTAAATCACGTTTGTGCATTTTATCCTAAAACTTGACTACATGACTTTAGAAAAAAGAAAAGAAAGGAAAACACTGACATTGTTCTACTGATTCGTCTTTTTTTCAATGATCCTTTATTGCTCATTTCACCACATCAGCAAAGAGACAGACTTTCTGTGTTGGTTTTTACAAAGTCTTTACTCTTTTCTTTAAAGCTCTGTGACCTTGTGTTGTCACTGTGCTGCATCTTTCTGTAGTGTGATATGCACATGTATCTCACTCAACTCTCCTCCCCCTTGCAGACCACCTGACTCACCCTATGACTAAGTTTGACAGTCTTAAGCCACTTTTGTGCCTCTTTGGCAAACATTACAGCTGTACTCATACTAAGCAATTCATATTGTTCTTCACCATGCTTGCTTTCATGTTCCTTCATCCACAAACTGTTGAACTGTTTTCTTTTTTGAGCTCATTGGCTTTACATAACAGGTTGGGAAAAGATTTGCTTGGGGTAAAAAAAGTCTGAGTATTGCTACAACCCTGTTCACTGACCTGGGAATGCTGCTTTGCTGTTTTTGATGCTGGGCTCGAAGGGAAACACATATCTGGATGCAGCCTGAAAAGAGTGACATGGGCTCACACTTTTGTGGGTCAACAAAGTGGATACGATATCGTATTGAGTGCCATGTGGAATGGAAAGCAGTCAGGGATGGAGGCCTGGCAATCAAATCACAGTTTGCCAGTTTGGCTTTAGATAAATGGAAAGTCATCTCTTTAGAGGAAAATTATGTTGTTAGGTGACGTTAAGTGAAGAGATCCTAATTAGGTATAGTTGGGCAAAACTCTCATCTGTGCTTTTAGGACCAGGACACCCTTGTCATGGTCCGGGTGAGTGGCAGTTTTTCTCCACAGAGCTGTGGTCTCGCTGTGGAGCCCTCATCATCTCACCTGTTGTCCACACCTGGTGGCTGTACTTAAGACCAGCACACACAACTGTGAAATAAGATGTGTCTTCGCTAACTCACCTTAGTGCTTCAACTTCTAGTTTAGGTTTACCTTGTGTTTCCTTGTGTTTTAGTCTTTTCATGGATCTCCAATTCTCCAACCTGGATGCACTCTCACTTACCTGGACGCTGGTCATTGCTGTGCATCCCAAGTCACAGTTTCATGCTCTTTTTGCCTTCTCTCTTCATCTGCCTGCCCTCATGACACCGTCGTCCCGAATGACTGGATCACCCAGGCTGGACTCACTGCTCATGCCATCTCAATTGAAAAAGGCTTTCATGGCAAAAAGGCACGCTTTGATGGCAAGGTTATCTTAAAATTCTAGTTTTCAGAAGCTATTAAAAAATAACAGTGAAGTTAACTACATGGAGTTTACAAGAGCAAGAAGATTAGCCACAACTCATCAGTAAAGATATTATATCTGTTGATACACAATGGTAGTTCAGTTCAGTTTTACACATAAGTTGTGAGCAAACCAGAAAAAAACTCAAACACAATTTGGTGACGTCTGTTTTATTACAACCTGCAAGTCTGTTGCTTCAGCTTTAATGAGATTTTGTGTGTGATTATATACATGCATTTATGTACTAGGTTCAAGTTTATTTATTTAGAGGTTTAACTGCCCAGAGAAGAGTCTGTAGCTGTGACAGGTGGATGTCACAGTGACAAGACTTTGCATCGGCTTTCTAGATTATGACTTTGGTTGTTTGGTTGCTGCAGAGTCTGGCCTCACATGCTTGTAAAAAGCTGCAGGTTCTTTTACCAGCAACAATGTCTGTAAAATAAGCCTCAGAGATGAGATGAGATTTTCATTGACTGTCAGACCACAGTTGCTGTCTCTTCATGTCAAACAAGGTAAACTACATCTGTGTTACTATTACAGTACAGCAGAGCTTCACTCACTTTCACTACAAGACAATCTAAGCTATACATCAAAGTCCTCACTAGCTCGTCCCCCATCAACCATCAGTCACACTATTTTTATCAAGTAACAACAAAATGTGTGAGAGAGTTTCTGTGTTGCTTTTCCTGTGAGTCTATCTCGTAGCAGCGTACACAACATTTGGCTCCAGCTCTCTCTGTGGCACAGACCTTCTGATTTTTGCTCTCAGAGGGAAACTCAGTGCTGCATAGTTCATGGCACCAGAGTCCACATTCTGTAATGAAAATGTTCAAAGTCACTATTCTTACATATTTATTTATCTCTTAACATCCACTAGGTCAGAAGCAATCTGTCTAGAGTCTAGGCTGATGTGTGGATGTCTTAGTTTATAAAAATGTACATTTTCAGCAACATAACTCAAACCTAATTCAAGACTGATTGCTGGTGACCGGTGGATGTTAATCGATGAATGATTGAATCAGACAATATATAAATCAATTGATCTGAATCTACGGTTTAAACAGATTACCTCACTGCGTTGTGGATTCTGTCCATCATCTTGAGCTATTTAATAGAAAAGCTACATCTGTTAGTTATCCACTAAAAATTTTCTTTGTTTAGTTTAAGTTTAAATAAATAAATACCTGTATGAAATTTCCTGATCTTGACAATCAGACCGATGATGACCAGTAGAAGGAAAACAGTTAAACTGCCCATGATCATAGTGGATGGATTTTGTGATCTACCTTCTACAAGAACGAAAACTAAATTACATTACTTAATAAGAATAAATAACAGGAATAATAAATGAGAGTATCTGTAGTTTTTTGACTGGTAATAAAGATAGTACACGTTTTAATTGCCTTAAATGAATCAATAGAGAAAAAATAAAAACAAGCTTACCTTGAACCTTTAAATTTGTTGCACCATAAACTGTGAACTTTTCAGAACTGGGCAGGCCACAGAAATACAGCCCAGAGTCAGATGAATCCACTTGTTTGATCTCAAGAAATAGCACAGAGATGTTGGATGTCATGCTGAATTTGCCATTTTGAAATCCTTCATAGAAAGTCACATTGCCCTCAGGGCTGACCATAGATGAGATCCTGCTAGCGTTGGGTCTGTTGGTACTTCTGAACCAGAATAAGTGAACAGGATAACTGCTCAGGTTGGAGCACTGCAGCGTGACTTCTTCATCAGGCTGAACCTCCACACAGTGAAACTCGAAGGCTAAGACAGAGATCCAACCTGGAACAAACAGCGAGCATTATTGACATGTACGTAAGGTTCAGTTCTGCTGGATTATTGTATAGAAGTAAATGTAAAAAAAGTGAGAGATATACTTACTGAAGGTGTAGAGTAAAACTGGCTTCATGTTCATCATTGTGACACACAACACTACTATTTTACCTACTGAACTGTGCTTCGGTAAAAGTGATCTGTACGTAAAGAGGCGGGCTGTGCTTTTATATGTACAGTCAGACTGACAGTGACGGTGCTTTTAGGAGCACGAGTGCAAACTGACACTGAGCAAGACAAACTGGGTATCATTAAACTCAATGCTGACATCATTACTCCAGTTCAATCCTCTTTTTGGCTGCTTACTTCAAGTCAGTCAGCCTCCACTCTGTGTACTTAAAGTCACACTCCTCATCTTTCATTCTTGCTTGCAACCTGCTTCGTAGGGACCCTCCAAGTCTTTCAGTGCTCCCGCCAAGCCTCCATCCTACCTTCAACTCATGTATTGAGTCTGCTCTTGGGTCCCATTCTCATATTTCCACCAGTTCATGACAGTACCTTTATATCCAAAAGTTAACTTAGTATTTTATTAGGAGTTACCTTTGCAGTGATGCTAAAGTTAATGATATATTATGATATATTAAACTAGTAGCTCTATAAATGCACAGTGACTTGAGAGTTCATGACTGGCTTGGCCATGATAATGCAAGTGAGGTTTAGTAGATCAAATGTATCTAATTGTGAAGCTTTCCCCTGATGTGGTTTTGACATCTAATTTCAGATCTTAAAATGTAAAAAAAAGATTGCAGACTAAAGGCTGTGCACCTGTCACCTTACTGTAGCTGAGAGCAGTGAAGCGAGTTTGTGAAGTTAGGTGGGACCTGTACTCTTGAGTGCAGTGAAATAATGTGAAGGTAATTTACCACCAGCATCATGTGACCTATGTGTGCTTAGCACAGATGAAAAAAAAACCTCTGAGCAGCTCTTCTAAAAGACTCAACACAGTCTCCACTGTCTCTGAACAAAGTAGCAGCTGCATAGTGATCATAACACGTCCCATGATCATATCAACCATAACTGACAGTATACACAGTCCTTATTAGTATGTATGTACATCTGCCTGTTTAATACTTAATGAGTAAACCTTTCCTCACAGTTCAGTTTTAACCTGTATTGGATCAGTTTAACGAGACCTGTTTCTTTCTTTCTTTCTTTTCGAACAAAAACAAACCTAAATTAGAGGATGTAAGAATTCTGAGTCCAAGATCACAATAGAAAGACAAAAAACTATTTTGGGGTCTCTTTAACCTCCTCTTTTTCTGTTTTCAGGATACATTGCACATTAGAACTGTGTACAATAATACCCAGGATGGGGCGCACTCTGTAATACTGACACGGCAGATTCATCCACATTTCCATGCATTCTTTTTTACCACACACACAGTTGCAGCTTTTCAGCTGCCAGCCAAACACATACCAACAACAACACTGCAGGATCTAGTTCAGCTTTTAAGCCGGCGAGGCGTGACTGCGGATGCTGCTCAGGTCCGTCCGCCTTCTCTGCATCTACAAGCTCCCTACGAATCGACACATATCTGTAGATTATTATATTGAGTTTTTGGCCGTGATTCTTTGTTAAATTATTTTTTTATGAGCTACATTTTGGGGTGGGTCATTCATGGATGCGTTCCGTGACGCAATTCAAGTTCTTTTTGTTTGTTAGTGCTCGGAAGTCATCTGGATTTCATATTGTCCTGGCTGTTTGCCTTGTTTTTTTGCAAAATATGGCTTATTGCCGAGGTTGACTGAACGGACTCAGGCGCAGATTTGAGGAAAAGTGCAAAGATGGTTTATTTAAAAAACACTGAGTGACTATATACAGAATGTGAAGGGAGTTCAGGGGTTCAAGGGTTCCATGGGGTATGGTGGGTATGGTGAGGGAAATTACACACACACTGTAACAATTTGTTTTGTTACAGCAGAAAGTGGACAGTGCAAAGTTACATAGCAAAAATTAGAAAAAGACTGGAATAGGATAAGAATAAAATACTATATACAATAGAATTAAATAAAATAAAATGCTGTATACAACTGAGTATAATACAACAATGCTAGAAAAGAGTATTACACTTAGTGTTATTGCTATTGCACATGTGTGGATATGTGTGTTTGGTCAGTTGAAGTCTTTGTTGTGGAGTCTGACAGCAGTGGGGAGGAAAGACCTGTGAAATCTCTCCGTCCCACATCGTGGGTGCCGCAGCCACTAAAGGAGCAGCTGGTGCTGTCAGAGTCTCCTGCATGGGGTGGGAGATGTTGTCCATCAGGGATGACAGCTTAGCCATCATTCTCCTGTCACTCATCACCTCCACTGGGTTCAGAGGGCATCTTAGAACACAGCTGGCCCTGCGGATCAGCCTGTTCAGTCTCTTTCTGTCCCCAGCAGAGATGTTGCCACCCCAGCAGACCACACTGCAAAAGATGGCTGAGGCCACCACAGAGTCATAGAAGGTCTTCAGGAGTGGGCCCTTCACTCCAAAAGACCTGAGTCTCCACAGCAGGTATAGCCTGCTCTGCCCTTTTCTGTAGAGGGCGTCTGAATTATGAGTCCAGTCCAGTTTATTGTTCAGATGAACACCAAGGTACCTGTAGCTGTCCACAGTCTCACAGTCCTGATTTCTCACGTACTGTAGTCGGCCGGTGAGGTAGTCCAGTATTCATGTTGTGAGGTGATGGTCCACTCCTGAGTTCTCCAGCTTGTCCTTCAGGACTGTGGGAAGAACGGTGTTGGAGGCACTGGAGAAATCAAAGAACATGATTCTTACAGTGCTCCCAGCGGTCTCCAGGTGAGAAAGGGAACAATGTAGGAGGTGAATGACGGCATCATCCGCTCCAATGCCAGGCTGGTAGGCAAACTGAAGTGGGTCCAGTGATGAGCTCACCAGGTGCCGAAGCTGAGCCAGGACCAGCCGCTCCAGGGTCTTCATCAGGTGGGATGTCAGAGCCACCGGTCTGTAGCTGTTGAGTTCTTGGGGCGTGAAGTCTTTGGCACTGGTACAACACAGGAGGTTTTCCAGAGCTGTGGGACTCTCCCCAGCCTCAGGCTCAGGTTGAAGAGGTGCTCCATCACCCCACACAGTTGGTCTGTGCAGGACCTGACGACCCTTGAGCTGATGCCATCTGGACCGCTGCCTTCCTGGCTTTAATCCTCCTCAGTTCCCTCCTAACCTGGGTGGTTGAGAGAGACAGCCTGGAGCCTTGTGTTGAGTGTGTATTGGATGCTGTTGTTGGGGGTGTGGAGTGGTGAGCAGAGTGAGTAGAGGAGGTGTGAGGTGTCTGAGGTGTCAGAGGTGGAACGGCAGCAGTGGGGGTGGGTGAGTCTGCCGCCGATGTTGAAGACTGCCTCATGGATGAATCAAATCTGTTAAACAAATGACTCAGATCATTTGCCCACCTCACATCCCTCCCAGGCAGAGAGTTCTGAACTTTGTGGCCTGACATGGTTCTGAGGCCTCTCCAGACTTTGCCAGCGTTGTTTTGATGAAGCTGGTTCTCCATTTTTTGCCTGTAGCTGTCCTTTCCATTCGTTATCATTCTTCTCAGCTCTCTATGCACCCTTTTCAGCTCCTCCTTGTCTCTGGATTTGAAGGCCCTCTTCTTCTGCTTGAGGACAGCTTTAATTTCTGGGGTAATCCAAGGTTTATTGTTAGAGAAACACCGTACAGTCCTGGTGGGTGTGGTGTTATCCACACAAAAGTTAATATAGTCCGTACTGCCGGCTGTCGATGTCCTCTCCGTGGTCGTCACAGATCGCCTTCCACACAGTAGAGTCAAAACAATCTTTAAGAGCCTCGTCGCCCTTCTCCAACCAGCTCTGCGCTGTGCGGGTGTCTGGTGGGTCCCTGCACACTAAGGGCTCATACACAGGGACAAGGTGCACCAGGTTGTGATCAGATCTGCCCAGGGGAGGTAGAGGTGATGAACTGTATGCCTCTTCTGCATTGGCGTACAGTAAGTCCAGTGTTTTATTGTCTCTGGTTGGGCATGTCACATACTGGGTGAAGGTGGGCAGTGTGGAATTCAGTGAGGCATGATTAAAGTCCCCTGATATTAGGAGAAGGGCTCTCAGACATTGGGATGGCAGTCTGCTGACCACAGAGTGGAGAGAGTCACAGGCTGCATCTACGTTGGCCGAGGGGGGCATCGCGATAACATGCGAGAATTCCCTGGGCAGGTAGTACTCACGCATGCTAATGGCTGCAGAGTTGTTCTTTCACAGTGATGTGCTCGGGTTTACACCATCTGTCATTCACAAACACTGCCAGTCCCCCTCCTTTCCTCTTACTGCTCTCTCTCGTGCAGTCCACCCGGAGCAGCTGGAATCCAGGTAGCGTTATGCTCGTGTCCGGAGTTAGCGGTGTTAGCCAGGACTCCGTTAGGATCATGATGCTACATTGCCGGTACTCCCTCTGTGACTAGGTTAGTGATGTGAGCTCATCCATCTTATTGGTCAGCGATCTTACACTTCCAGTGATTAAAGAAGGGAGAGATGGTCTATAATGTCTCCTTCTTGGGCGACAGCGCTCCCTCCCAGCATGACACCCACATCTTTTAGCAGTATAACGAACCACAGGTGAGTACCTGCTTCCAGGTGTGTTGGCCAAAAACGGAAGCCCACAGTGAGCTCCGCCCAGGTGAGGAGGAGACAGTAGAGATAGCGAGAGAGAAGAAAAACAGTCATGAATACCTGTAGCCTTATTGAGCCGGCCGGGCAGACACAGGGACTATGACACTATTAGCTGAAATGTGTCCAGTTATTGCACTATAAGAAATATAGTGATGTGTCTTCATTGAGTAAACTTTTTTGTTTTTCTGATGTGTGAACTAAACTAAAGGTTTTTAACCCGTATCATTCCTTGCACTACTGCTTGACCAATGGCTGATTGGATGCTTAGACTAATAAACATAAAAGTGCAAGTGCTCCTAAAAATACCAATTATCAGTTTCATAGGGGAAGCAATCAAATTCAATACATTACTGGTTTAATGTGTGTGTGTACTGTATGGCCACATGTCTGGTTGTACATTAAATACATAAAGATACTCACATACCAGGTAGAATCAATCTACAGTTTACAGCCCCTTGGTCAGTTCTGGTTGGCTCACTACTTTCTATCTGTGTCTCTCTCCTTATCGCTCTAACTCTCCTCTGACTGAATTTATCTTGACTGAAAGGTTTGGTTATTTAGTTAAACATCAGCAGATTACTGAAATACACTGAACAAAAATATAAACGCAACACCTTTGTTACTGCTCCCATTCCCCATGGGATGGA
>NW_024583740.1:34250-45411 GCF_018398535.1 Haplochromis burtoni
CCCCCGCGACCCTGAAAAGGATAAGCGGAAGCGAATGGATGGATGGATAGTTCAAACTGTAGGATCAAAGACATTCCTTTGTTTCTGACGACTTCCCCAGCCAGTCTGTTGGTAGGGGAGGCTGTAGTGTTATGTGAAGGTTCTGTTTTGTTGTTTAGTAAGCTTCCTGCCTTTATGACCCTTTGGTAAGCAGGAGGTCACACAAATGCACCCCCAAACACACACACACACACACACACACATTCTCGCACAGGCATACACACACATACAAACACAGTACCTTATCTTTTGTGACCAGAGGAGTTTTTTAGAATGGGTGGTGCTTGTGTGTACTGTAACTGCTTTCAATGAAAAGACGGCAAGGAAGGCTGTTTATTTGATGCTGGCTAAGAGACGGGTGAGGAGCGTTTAGCTCCAAGAGCCTTGTTCCAACCAGCCTCCCTTGCTAGCAAGTAAAATGGCTGTTCGTCTTGCTTCCTTGTCGTTAACGGGAATACGTTTCTAAACCAGTGGGGCCTGTGGAAGCACAGACCCAACATTTATTTGGTCCTTCCAAACTGGAGCCCAATACATAGCGTCCACTGAGGAGGGGGAGACGAGTTTTCAAGGAGGTCTGGTTTCACCGCCAGTTTTTTAAGGATGGTTAAAGATGGTTTCTGCACCGAAAGGAGTTTTTTTTCTCCGCTGCTGAGGGTGTTGAGTGTTTGGTTTCTCCACCAATATGTAAGGAGGATAGAGCTCTTGTCGGTGCCTATTTTGTTTGTGTGTGAACGGGCGTGTGAGCGAGTGCGGGCCAGACGTGGTCTGTGTGAGTGTGACTGATTGTTGTCTTGTAATGGGGAATAAACTGAGTAAGTCTGCCTTGACAGGGGATGGAATACATTGAAAAGTATTCACCGGGCAGCACGTGGTATGTAGATCATTGAAGAAAGAAATGAATTTCTGAACAAAGCAGATGAAAAACAGAGTGTGAATATATTTGATGTCGCGGTGTGTGTGTGAAGTGGTCTCCAACTGGGGAAGAGGTGATTGTGCAGGTCACCTTCTCCCTAGTGGACACAAAAGAAATAAAATAGTTGTGTTAATATGTGTGATAATATGAAGAGTGTTTGGTGTTTCTCAGCCTGAAACAACTGCAATCTCACTTTTTGTTTTTAAGAAAGGAGAGTTCAAGAACCAGAGAGAGGAGATGTGCTGTTTTAAGCAGTGAGAATAATGAAAATGTCTTAGTTTGTCACTTGTAGGTGAAAGGCAGATCTGAATCAATTTTCCACGTGCAGCAGTTGGAGGAAAATTATAGGTTAACATCATTAGGAAACACTCAGGCCGAATTTTTGGCTGAATTGTGTTTACAACTTAACTCCTATGTGTTCCTCACCCTGAAGAAGCAAGCTCCACGGAAGCTAACCTCTGCCTGAAGACAAGGAGTGCAGTTCCAGAAGTACAGGCATACATCAACAGTTGACAGCAGTCCAAGAGACAACAGCAGAGTCCTGAGCAGGTCCAGCAGCAGTGTGTGCAAACGGCATCAGAGAGAAAGAAAACCCATCACCTGACTGGATGGAGATGCGTTTCCAGCAAAGTGAGTTTCTCCACATTAAAATGGCCTCGGGAGAAAGTCACTTATTGGGACAATCAGAAATATAGTAGTCCGTGTAATAGTCCGTGTCTAAAAGGATTCAGCGAGGTAATCCAATCTAAATTCTTCTTTTTCTTTTTTGAAATGGCGTAATATTGCTGAGGGTGAAAGCGAAATGTGATGATAGATTCCTCTATCAGCAATGAGTGAATGAATGAATGAGTGAAAATTAAAATAGGGAACTGACTGGACTGATAAAACTGACAAGAGTTGACTGACTTGACACCACTATGCCAGGTTAACCCCCACCCAGACATGACAAAGGGGTGGATGTATCGATGTGTGTGTCTTTTGTTGCAGGAGCAGGAGGAGACCAGAGGATGAAACTTTGGGTCACATGACTATGTGAACTCTGCAAGTTTAACCTTTTAGCTGTAATTTTTTTTGGGTGTCTGTGAATTTACCAGCGGTGTGTTATTTATGACCTAGTATTGCCAAATGCAGAGGTCACTGTGAGAAAGTGTGTTACACCTGCGCAGCGCTAACATTTACATTACTTTTCTACAGCAGAGGGTTAATCATGTAATTTAATCATGTGATTTACAGCAGGACAATCGGTTTATATTTTGTACAGGGTTACTGGGTTTTTGTGTGAAGGAAACTGTTACAGGTTGTGTGTTGATTATGCAATTACACTGTGTTGTTGGGAAAACGTGAATGTTACAGTGGAAATGTGAATGCAGTGTGAGACATACTGTGTTTGAAACCAGTGTTACTTCTTTTTACAGCAGAGTGTTAACTTTATGGCTTTTTACAGCACCTCTGGAATCTGGATGACCGTGGCCTGACCTAGGATGCTACTTCTAATGTTTCTTTAAGAGTGCTTGTAAAGGATTCAGCACAGACAGACAAGTGACATGAGAAAAAATAAAATTTTCAGTGATTACAGAATAGTTTAATATGGGACTCATTATCTGACCACTATTGAGCTCAATTATGCAAATTATGGCAAAAAAAAAAAAAAAAAAGTAGGGGTTTCATGATTTAGAATAAACCTGCACATAGTACTTGTCTCTGTGATGCTGACTACTTTATTACTCTTATGAGCTACAGTTGTTTGCAAATGTGAGGTTTGTTTTAACTTACAGGGTTTTGTCCTACAGGCAAGGATACAGGCTCCAGGTGGAGCTGGGAATTAAACAAACTTTAACATTTAACCACTGACTAATGTTTTGACACAGGGTTACAGGTTTGGAGTGAAGCTGCTCCAAGAGGGAAACCCTGGAGAATTTTTCAGAGAGAATGTACAACATTCTTGTGCATGTCTCATTGTGTGGAGTTGACACATGGCAAGAGCTGTGTGACAAAAGAGGAGTATCAATTTTTAACTTGCAGGTGTCGTGAGAAGGAGCGACTGCAGGGGAACATCCACAAGATGGAAGCTGAGGCCAGGAGAGAGGCTTCAGGAGCACAGCAGATATCCCACAGAGGGCTGTGCTACTGGGCTTCCAGAAGATCGTCGAGAGGAGACTTTGAACAGCAAACATCCAGAAAGAGTGAAAGAGATTTGACGTTGACGTTGAGGTAGTAAAGTAAAATCGCTGTTTATCTTGCTTCGTTGTCGTTAATGGGAATAAGTTTCTAAACCAGCGGGGCCTGTGGTAGCGCAGACCCAACACACTTAAATATACTTAAACTGTTGAATTATTTTTCTGATATAGTTGGGCTTAACTCACTGAACAACATAGGATTCTGGAATATTTTGCTAATATGGTCGCAGGCAAACATCTCTGGCTGTGAGTACAGCTCCAATATACCACACGGTTGTCTTTTGGTTTTAATATAGGTTATAATCACATTTTAATTAATCTACTTATGTGTGGTGCATTTTAACAGAGGATTAGCCAGAATTCATCAATAAAGATATTATATCTTTTCACACAGAATGGTAGTTCATTTCAGTTTTTACACATAAGTTGTGAGCAAACCAGAAAAAATTACACATTTTTATGACTGCATCAGCTTTAATGAGATTTTATGTGTGATTATATACATGCATTTTTGCATTTAGATTCAAGATAATAAATTAGAGCTTTAACTGCACAGTGAAGAGTCTGTAGCTGTGACAGGTGGATGTCACAGTGGCAAGACTTTGCATCTTCTTTTTAGATTATGAATTTGGTTGCTGCAGAGTCTTGATCATGCTTGTAAAATGGCACAGAAATTTTACCACTAACAATGTCTGTAAAATGAGCCTCAGAGATGCGATTTTCATTGACTGTCAGACCACAGTCACTGTCTCTTCCTGTTAAACAAGGTAAACTGCATCTGTCTTACTATTACAGCAGAGCTTCACTCACTTTCACTATAATCTAAGCTATACATCAAAGTCCTCACTAGCTCGTGCCCCATCAACCATCAGTCACACTATTTTTGTCTCAAGTAATGTCAACATGTGTGAGAGAGCTTTTGTGTTGCTTTTCCTGTGAGTCTATCTCGTAGCAGAGTACACAACATTGGTCTCCAGCTCTCTCTGTGGGACACGTCTTCTGATTTTTGTTCTGGGAGGGAAACTCAGCCCTGCAGTGATCATGACATCAGAGTCCACATTCTGTAAATAAAAAAGTTGGAAATGTTAAAAGTCACTAATCCTGCACATTATTTATTTATATCTTAACATCCACTAGGTCATAGGTAATCTGTCTAGACTGATCCGAAGGGTTAGACAAAATTTAATTTTAGTTTCTAAAAATGTAAAAATGTATTCAGTTACCACAACCCAAGACTGATTGCTGATGACCAGTGGATGTTAATAGATGAATGATTGATTCAGACAATATATAAATCAATCGATCTGAATCTACGGTTTAAACAGATTACCTCACTGCGTTGTGGATTCTGTCCATCATCTTGAGCTATTTGATAGAAAAGCTACATCTGTTAGTTAGTCACTAAAAACCTTTGCATGTTTAGTTTAAATTTAAAACACATAACTACCTGTTTGAACTTTCCTGATCTTGACAATCAGACCAGTGATGACCAGTAGAAGGAAAACAGTTAAACTGCCCAGGATCATAGTAGATGGATTTTGTGATCTACCTTCTACAAGAACGAAAACTAAATTACATTACTTAATAAGAATAAATAACAGGAATAATAAATAAGAGTATCTGTAGTTTTTTGACTGGTAATAAAGATAGTACACGTTTTAATTGCCTTAAATGAATCAATAGAGAAAAAATAAAAACAATCTTACCTTGAACCTTTAAATTTGTTGCACCATAAACTATGGACTTTTCAGAACTGGGCAGGCCACAGACATACAGCCCAGAGTCAGATGAATCCACTTGTTTGATCTCAAGAAATAGCACAGAGGTGTTGGATGCCATGTTGAATTTGCCGTTTTGAAATCCTTCATAGAAAGTCACATTGCTCTCAGGGCTGACCATAGATGAGATCCTGCTGGCGCTGGGTCTGTTGGTACTTCTGAACCAGAATAAGTGAACAGGATAACTGCTCAGGTTGGAGCACTGCAGCGTGACTTCTTCATCAGGCTGAACCTCCACAGAGTGAAACTCGAAGGCTAAGACAGAGATCCAACCTGGAACAAACAGCGAGCATTATTGACATGTACGTAAGGTTCAGTCCTGCTGGATTACTGTATAGAATCAACTGTGAGAAAGCGATAAATGTACTTACTGAAGGTGGAGAGTAAAACTGGTTTCATGTTCATCTTTCAGACAAGCACTACCTCAGTGTCACTAACTGAACTGTGCTTCAGTAAAAGTGATCTGTACATAAAGAGGTGGGCTGTGCTTTTATATGTACAGTCAGACTGACAGTGACGGTGCTTTTAGGAGCACGAGTGCAAACGGACACTGAGTAAGAAAACTGGGCATCATTACAATCCAGTTTGATACAATTTTTCATGTAAGTAAAGTTTTAGGGTAAAGAGCTAACTGCTTACAAGAGACGTGTCAGTAAATTTATACAGTATTAGATATTCTTTGTTGTTTTTTTGTCGAATATTTATCACAGTCATTATTCAGTCGGTTTTGTTACTGTTCACAAGTTTTGGTGCAGACTGTTCACTTCACATCTGTCTACAGACGTGAAGTTAAGTGTAATTTCAATAAGTAAGCTCTTTAATCACTCGTTTGCCTTCTCTGTGTTTGGCTGCTGGTCTATTCTTTATCTCACCTCTACTTTCCCACACTGTAAAACTCAATGCTGAAATTATTGCTCCAGTCCAATCTTATCTTTGGCCGCCTTCTTCAAGTCAGTCAGTCAGCCTCCATTCTGTGTACTTGAAATAAAACTCCTCATCTTTCATTCTTGCTTGCAACCTTCTTCGTAGGGACTCTCCAAGTCTTGCAGTGCTCCAGCCAACCCTCTATTCTATCTTCAACACCACACTCTGGAGGGTCCTGTCCTAATTGCAAACCCCACTTCGTTTTAGTTCTGCTATAATGAGCCACAGAGTTTTTCCAAATACCATCATTGAATTCCCTTTACCAATAAACGATGTTCAGTGTCTTCTAATGACCTGTCCTTTTTGAAATGCTGTGCACATCAGTTCCATTATTGAATTCCATCGGAGTGTCTGGAGGTTTTTCAGGGTGTGCACCAGGTGTAGGAAAAGATTTGCTTGAGGTAAAATAAGTTGTTTTTTTGAATTAGTATTGCTATAACCCTGTGCTTTTGCTGCAGAACAACAGCTTTGACAGTAATTTTAATCATTGACTTGGAAATGATTATTCACTGACCAGTAAAAGGAAAACAGTTAAACTGCCCAGGTTCATACTGGATGGATTTTTTGATCCTCCTACTACAAGAATGAAAAATAAAGGTTTTGTAGATTCAAATGTGTCTTATTGTGACACTTTCACGTGGCGTGGTTTTGACATTTAATTTCACACAAAAATTTAGCAGACTAAAGGCTCTGCACGTGTCACCTTACTATAACTGAAAGCAGTGAAGCGAGTTTGTGAAGTTAGTTGTGACCTGTACTCTTGAGTTCAGTGAAATAATGTGAAGGTAATTAACCACCAGCATCATGTGACCTGGCCTATGTGTGCTTAGCACACAGGAAACACACTCTGAGCAGCACTCCTAACTAAACCAACTCAGTCTCCACTGTCTCTGAACAGAGTATCAGTTTCATCCCACATATCAGACAGGTCTGGCCCGGATCTGGTGTCAAGCCAGCACTGCTGGTTGACTGGCTGCATGGTAACTGGTATTTCATCCAGATATGTGCCAGATATGTGCCAGATCTGGCGTAGATGGCACTGTTTATGTGATGGCATGCCACATCTGGCCCGATTATGGTTTGGGTTATGTGGCCCAGGCTCATAGAAAACAGGTCTGGCCGGGATCTGGCATCAAGTTGGCACTTCTGACTGACTGGTATCATGGCAGGGTGTATGTCAACCAGATGTGGGCCAGGTCTGGCAATGATGGCACTATTTATGTTCCTATTTTCCTATTTTAGTTAGAAGACCCAAATGCTTCGTTGCAATACTATACTGCTATGGTAGCCAACATTTCAAATGCAGCATTAACAGGTTTGTGAGTCTACACTTTATCCAAAACCTAGTGAAGGTTTACTCACTGAGTGGCTGTACCTCAGGAGGTAGAGCAGGTCACCTAATGATTGGAAGGTTAGTGGTTTGATCCCTGGTTCCTCCAGTTTGCGTGTCGAGAGTGTGAATGTAGTTAGGAAGCACTCAGTTTACAGAAAGTGTGTGAATGTAGCATGTTGAATAGAGCACTTTGAGTAATCTGCAAGAGTAGAAAAGTGTTGTATAAGAACCAGTCCATTCACTGTCTGAACAGAGTTTCATCATGTTACTTTTGCACTATTATGTTCCGGCACATGTTGTTGTTACATGGCTTGATTAAGGTAGACATTGGGCTGACGTTGGGGGCCAGAGCTGAAACTGTTCTGGGCCAACACAGGAACACCAGTGTGTCTGCAACTGATCTTGTGCTGGGCCATGTGTGGGCCACCTCTGGCAAACCAGATCTAGGCCACCAAAGGGCCGTCATTCTTTGCGGTATGTGGGCCATGTGTAAGCACATTGTGTGGGCCAGATCCGGGCCATACCAATTTTGCTACGTGGGAAAATGACCATAAGAAGTTCTATGATCATTTCAACCATAACTGATAGTATACACATTCCTTATTAGTATGTATGTAAACTGATCCGAGCCAGGTTAAAACTGAACTGAGAGGAAAGGCTGACTCATGAAGTATTAAACAGGCAGATGTAAACAGATCTGTTTGTTACTTTGTTTGGACACCCCCCCCACCCCCCCAAATTAGAGGATGTAAGAATTCTTTTTTTCTTTTTTTTTGCCTGTCCCGTTTGATTCTTTTGCCCTCAGAATTGTTGTCTAAAGGCAAAGAAAGATGCCCAACGGATTTACTTTACCAAATGGACCATCCCAGCCTTGCCGTATTGGTCTATTTGATTCACCTTTGCTTTTATTGTTTATTTTAATTTCATTTGCTGAACACGGGACAGACTTCACTGGGGAAAAGAAACAGGAGAGAAAAAGAGGGAAAGAAAAAGAGCGGGGAAGAGGGACAGTGATAAAGGGCAAAAACCAAAAACCAACAAAACAAACAGACAAAAAAAACATATATCAATCACCTGGATCACCTGTTGAGAAAGAAAAAAGAGAAAACAAGCAAAGAAAAAAGAGAGCAATATAATAAACAACATCATCGCGATAATCTATGTGAATATAACAGTAAATACTAAACTTTGAATATTATTGTGCAGCACGTCAGCGCACAGTGTGCTTTGAGGTAGGAGCCAAAAAGGGTGCAGTTTGTGTGTGTGAGCACCCGTGTGTACACCTGTGAGCATGAGCGTGCTTGTATTTAAAAGGTTCCTTCATGTGATGCTCTGCTAGAGGGTGTGGGGAGCCATAGGGCATGAAGCAGGTATGGAGGAGATCAAAACTCCAGACATCCAGAGACCCTCAGAGCACAAGAGACCAAGGAAGACCAACGGAGGGGCAACCGTGCCACTGTCTCGGAAAGAGCTGAGGAGAGCCCCAGATGAGGGGTCACTCAGCAGCTGTGGAGCAGAAGGCAGGGGGGGGTAGCAGTGATGTGCCCGTGAGCTCTGCTGGCAGCCAGCTGCGCCAGAGTAGGCCGAGAGGCCGAGGGCACCCCACCCCCGAAGTGGCCCGAGCAAGCCCCAGGCTCCAGGCCCCGATAAGGAGCCACCAAGGAGTGAGCCGGCGTGTACCTGGGTGCCCATCCCCGGACACAAAGCGCTATATAAATACAGGCCATTTACAAAGAACCACCAATGCACCGATGTCTGAGGGCGTCTGCCACCGGCAGGGGAAGTGGTGGGGGAGATAGGCCTCCATACCTTGGAGGGCCTGAGATGTCCCCAGAGAGGAGGCGTCTGATACTCGACCTGACATACAGTATAGATACAGACAAACAGGCACACACAGATACAAACATCCATTCCCACCCTCATGCTCTCATATGCAATTACTCCACACTCAACCAACGTGGAGACAGACATAGAGAGACACTGTACACACAATCACACTCCCCAAGCGTACTCTATACCCCAGGTCTAGGTACCCTTGCCTATGGAGGGGGGAACTGCACCCAGACCCAGGTAAAAAAGGTAGTGTTACCCTTTTCCCTGGGGTGGAGAGAAGCAGACTGCCCCAACTCGGCAGCAACAGGGAGGCCCCACATTCCAGACCCCAATCGGATGGCCAACTCCTCCTTCAAGGATGTAAGAATTCTGAGATCAAGTCACAATACCCATACAAAAAAACTATTTTGGGGTCTCTTTAACGTCCTCTTTTTCTGTTTCAGGATACATCGTGCATTATGACTGTGTACACCGATAAAAAGTTGCTTGCTATTAACTTTTCATTCTTCAGCTCACCACAGAAATACAGCCCAGAGTCAACTGAATCTACTTGTTTGATCTCAAGAAAAAGCACAGAGATGTTGGATGTCATGTTGAATTTGCCATTTTGAAATCCTTCATAGAAAGTCACATTGCTCTCAGGGCTGATAATTGATGAGATCCAGCTAGCGTTGAATCTGTTGGTCATTCTGAACCAGGATAAGTAAATACAAAAATGCTAAGGTTGGAGCACTGCAGTGTGACTGCTTCACCAGGCTGAACCTCCACATAGTGAAACTCTAAGGCTAAGACAGAGATCCAACCTGGAACAAACAACGAGTATTAATAAACTTAATATTCAATAACAGTCCCTGTGACATGTCAGCCTGCATAATTATAAACAGTATTAGTCTTTATCTTTATCTGAATAGGACTCCCTAAAGTCTTATCAATTCCCATCATACGCAGTAGTGTTGTTAAATAATAATAATAATGTTGATTTACTTCGAGCAAGAGGTGACATCATTTAGATTTGTTTGACACACTGGAGCACGTATGCTCTGAGCAGCTCTTCCAAATGAACTAACTGAATCGCCTTGTCTTTAAACAAATAGTAGCATTTAACAGTTGAACTGCTTACTGATCAGGAAGAGCCCCATCATGTGGTCAACTGCAATTCACAGCACATGCAGTACTTATTAGAAACATCTATGCATGTCCCCAATAATACATTAATCCAGGCAGTCAATCATCTTGTTAAAAATAAAAATCTTTCACAATGGTTCTTGGAATCTAAAAGTTTGCTAGTTTAATCAGATTGGGGCAGACAGAATCCTTTAGCGGGGAAAAATGCTTTATTGACGAGGGCATCAAATACCCTCATTTTGTCAGATATACACAATATGTACAAATGTATTGGGCCACAGTGCTTAATCTTTAAATACAGGTATTGAAAATCTCATTGCCACTGGGGTGTATAAAATCAAGTACCCAGCAGTCTGCCTTTTAGATGTTTTAGAAAGAATGGGTTGTTCTGAAGAGTTCACTGAGTTTGACAGTCAGTTTGTGAAATTTGTGAAATTACTGCAAAACGGAAGCATCTAGGAACCAGAACAACTCACCAACAAAGTGGCAGACCACGTAAGGTTACAAAGTGTCGGTGGCTGGGCGTATCACCTCCACCTCAGCCTAATGTGTAAAAGCTGCTGATGCTCTGCTGACTCAGTGACTGCAGAGTTCCAACCTCCTGTGGCATTAACATCAGCAAAAACTAAGCAAAACAATGCACCGGTATATTCATGGCATGGCTGAGGAGCTCCTGTAGGTTTAAGGTGGCCCAGTTACTTTGTCTGTATAGTGTATATCCTGTACAAGGTGTCTGATCACACCAGCCACATAGCAGCGAACAACAGCATTTGATTCCAAGAGGTAATGCTTCTATGTCAGTAGTTATAATCAGTGTTGGTCAAGTTACTTGAAAAAAGTAATCAGTAACTAATTACTCATTACTTCCCCAAAAAAGTAATCCTGTTACCTTACTGATTACTTATTTTCAAAAGTAATTAATTACTTAGTTACTTAGTTACTTTTTAAATCCATCATACAAAATGTAATCAAATGGAAAAGTCTCTTTTTAAAACTTGTTTTATTAGTTTTAACCTTTTAACTTTATGCATCAAGCAAA
>NW_024583740.1:46620-47762 GCF_018398535.1 Haplochromis burtoni
AAGCTTTGTATTTTTAGGTGTCAGCACCCTTTGTGGTCTTCTGCTGCTATAGCCCAATGCAATGGGAATAACATGCTATGTGTAAGGTAACATGAAAGTAATATAATGAAGAATATAACAAATCACTTCAACAAAGAGTACAAACGTAACGTAATGCACTGTATTTAAAAATGTAACAAGTGTAATATGTTTCTTTTAAGTATTTGGTGTAATTACACCCCTAACATATACTGAAGTGAATCTGAATTGTTCGTGATCAATCAATCTGTTATGGGCTGTGAACACCAGGCAGAGAAGATGTCTCAATAGCAGACAAGGATTGAACAGTGAAGCATTTTCAGTCTCAAGTCTTTATAAACACAAGAGGAAATAACAAAGGAATCGAGGTGATAGTCTGAGTCAAGGTTAGGAGGGAGCGCCACTTAGTGAAAGTATAGTTTGGTTATTGGTCAGAAACGGATATTAAGATGTCTCTGAATGTGACTTGGGCAGTGAGAGGGGATTTTCTGCCTTACTTGGTGCCAATGGCAAGTGTGATGTGGAGGGAGGCAGGTGGTTTAAGGTTGGAAAGGAGCGCCAAGAGGTCAGGCAAAAGTGTGCAGAGTGTAAGTGGAAGCTCAAAGCAAGGACATAAACATCTTAGAACTTGGAAACTGGAGGTTTACAAGAAGTCAATTTACCATGCAGAGTGAGCTAACTATCTTGCAAAGACTGAGTACCCACGTCATTCAAGTACATTGTGTGTGGGTTTTTTTTTACAAACTGAGACCAAATCACAGTAGGAATAGCCTGTCACTGTCACTGCTTCCATTGCTGCCACTGCTACTGGACTCTCATTGCACTAATAATAGAGTAATGCAACACAGATATGCTGTATAAGGTAAATGAACCACAGGCATCAACTAGAATTATGTGAAAAGTGTAGCAATGACACTGAAGAACTGCCTCATTGTGAACGTATCATCCATAAATAGAGTATAATCTGCTGTATAATCAGGGCACACTGGTGACACCAGTAATGTGTACTGATGCGTGTTGTGTGGCGTACAGTCATAGACAGTGCAAATGCCACAAACATGTTGTTAACCTGCACAGGTGATTGAAGCTGTTTCAGATAAAGTGTGAGGTTTTCAAAATTCATT
>NW_024583740.1:48024-50595 GCF_018398535.1 Haplochromis burtoni
ACATAATTGAACAGTGGACTGACAGGCTGCGTTCACTACTGAAGAACAGAAGGTTTGAGGTGACTCTGGGGTAAAAATGCAAAATATTACATTGACACAGAACTTTTTTTTATTCCTGATTCATTGCTAAGTGTAGATATTATTCAAGTTAAAATACAGTGTGGGCAAGAATATTTTAACTTGCACTTTCAAGGTCCAAAAAGACAAATTAGGATTTTCAGTGCAAAATGAGAAGCAAAAGTAACAACTGCACCCACAGTTGTCTCACAAACAGCAGGGGGAAAACGTCATTCATTCCACTCTGAGCAGCAAATCACTTCCCTCCTGAACCTGTGTGGTGGCAGCATACACAACAGCTGCCTGTGGCCCTGATGAGAGACAAAAGAGCATTTTGTCTCTTCCTGTTGAACACATCTCACACACCTTTATGCCTCTCTCACTATTACATTGAAAGAGTCTCACTCACTCTCAGTATAAAATAGTCTGCATTATTTATCAGTCTTCACTAACTCCTCCATCACCTACCATCTACAGTGGTTTGCGCTCAGATAAAGTCATAGCAGCTGTGGTGGGAGACGGAGATATAGCTAGAAAATCAGAAAGCATTAGCAGGTACAGCACATTTTGTTTAAATCTTTATTAGAAAAAATTTCTTTTTTGTTAAAGGTGGTTGTAAAGATTTACATACACCAACTGTACACAACTCTACAAACAGAAAATAACAGAAATATGATAGCTTTCACTTTGTGCTGATGTTCGGTTATTTTGGGAGTCTATCTCGTAGCAGCGTACAAAACATTTGGCTCCAGCTCCCTCTGCGGTGCAGGCCTTCTCATGTTTGTTCTGGTATGGAAACTCAGTGCTGCATAGTTCATGGCATCAGACTCTGCATTCTGTAATGGAAAATGTTTGAAGTCACTAATCTCAAAGGATTAAATGTTAACCTGTTGACATCCGCCAGGTCACAGGCAGTTAGTATAAGATTGACATCCAACTGATATTTATTGAAGTAACGCCCAAATGGGAGAGATGGAAATTTGGTAACATTTTCTGTTTTCTGCATTTTCAGCATAGCTAAAACAATTAAACCCTAACTTAGATGGATTGCTGTTGACTGATGGAAGCTAACAGTTTAAATAACTGAATCAGACAATATATCAATAAATCAACTGGTATCCAAGGTTAAAATAGATTACCTCACTGTGCTGCAAATTCTGCATTTCGTCATGAGCTAAATGGCAGAAACAGTACATCTATCAGTTCTTCACTCAAAACCTTTGCAATTTCAGTTTAAATTCAAACACATAAATACCTGTATGAAGTTTCCTGATGCTAACAACCAGACCAATGATGACCAGTAAAAGGAAAACAGTTAAACTGCCGAGGATCACAGTTGATAGATTGGTTAACCCATCTGCTAAAAGAACGTCAACTGAAAAAAAGAAATAGTACATATAGGATATTCTGCCTTTGTGACAATTACTCAAAAATCAAAGCAAAAGAAAAATATTACCTTGAACCTTCAAATATGTTGCAGTATAAACCTTTGGCCTTCCCATGTTCAACTCTCCACAGAAATATAACCCAGAGTCAGATGAATCCACGTGTTTAATTTCGAGAAATAGCACAGAGGTGTTGGATGTCATCTTAAATTTAGTATCTTGAAATCCATCACAGAAGGTAGCACGACTATTAGCAGTGGGCATAAAAGAGATGCAACTGGCATTGAGTCTGTCGGCCAGTCTGAACCAGAATATGTGGGTTGCAAAACTGCTGAAGTTGGAGCACTGCAGTGTGATTTCTTGTCCAGGGTCAACCACCACAGTGTAAAACTGTGCGAGTGAAACAGATATCCAACCTGAAAGAATCAACAAGTATTCATAAAAGACAAATTTCCAAAGAACGAAACAACACCTAAAATTTATGTTGTCAATAAACTTTTGTAAATTTCATTTAATGGCAACAACAAATTGCAACTAACTACTGATAAAAAATAGATAGGTGTACTTACTGAGAGTATAGAGTAGAAATGATAGCAAGTTGAAGTTCACCATTGTGCACACGGCCACTGCAGTGGCACTAACTGAATGGTGCTCCTGCAAAAGTGATCTCTAGACAAAGAGGTGGGCTGTTCTTATATATTTAAACTGACTGCACTGACTGCAGACCAACTGCACGGGTGCTTGTAGAAAAGCGCAGCAACAAAAATCAGGATATCATCGCTTGTTTGTTAGGTTTGTTTGTTAGACAGTCTCAGTAATGCTTTTGTAAACCTTTCCTGACACTGGCACATTAAGTTAGTCTTTGATTTTTATAACTGCAGGACATGATAATAGTCTATGTGATTAAGCTTTGACTAAACCAGCATCTCTCTATCTAGCTAGCTGGATAGCTACTGCAGTTAAAAGTTTATATTCAGGTTAGTATTTTAGAAACAGTCATGCAATAAGAAAGCCAGTTGCTTCATAAATTGCAGGCTGGCGTACATGCACACAAATAACACAAGTAAATTAACAACATGATTATATCTTTAGTGGATATCTGACCTCTATAAAAGTGATAATTAATTGA
>NW_024583740.1:50615-51654 GCF_018398535.1 Haplochromis burtoni
AAGCATTTTTTCTAACACTTTTAAATACAAGCAGCATTTTGTTGTAAACCATCATGTGTGGAAATATATCCTTTGTGCTATGTGACTACCTGATTAGATATTTCTGTTAACTAGCAGTTCAACAGGCCTACTAACAAAGTATGCTAACAATAAAGACATTACAGAATATTTATTTATAAACTCCATTTTAATACTAGAATATTAAAATACAGTTTAACTACTCCTTGTATAATTCCTACAGTGGTTTCAACCTTTATGTTCAATGACACTGCATGACCATAACCACAGTCATTTTAAGACAGTCATGGCACTCAGAAGATTATGACCTAAAAAAACAAATGTTTGCAAGACAGCCCTGTGATATTTCCCGTGGTATTCAGACCACAGCGTTTTGTCTCTTCCTGTTCAACATATCTTAAACACCTTTATGCCCCTCTCACTATTAAACTAAAGCAGAGCCTCACTAAATCTCAATACAAAAAATAGTCTTCATTATTTATCAGTCTTCACTAACTCCTCCTCCATTACCTACCTACCAATCACAATGGTTTGCTCTCAGATAAAGTCAAAGCAGCTGTGGTGGGAGACGGAAAGATAGCTAGAAAGTGAGTAAGTATTAGCAGTTACTGCACATTTTTGTATTAATTTTTATTAGAAAAAGTGTTTTTTTGTTAAAGGTGGTTGTAAAGATTTACATACACCAACTGTACAGAACTCCACAAGCAGATAAATATGATAGCTTTCACTTTGTGCTGGTGTTCCTGTTATTTTGTGAGTCTATCTCGTAGCAGCGTACAAAACATTTGGCTCCAGCTCCCTCTGCGGTGCAGGCCTTCTCATTTTTGTTCTGGTATGGAAACTCAGTGCTGCATAGTTCATGGCATCAGACTCTGCATTCTGTAATGGAAAATGTTTAAAGTCACTAATCTCAAAGGATTAAATGTTAACCTGTTGACATCCACCAGGTCACAGGCAGTCCATCAATGGATAGAGCTGTGGTTAGTATAAGATTGACATCCAACTGCTATTTATTGAAATT
>NW_024583741.1:0-4974 GCF_018398535.1 Haplochromis burtoni
AAAGAGAGCAGTAGCTTAAAAAACAAAGACAAAGAAAAAGTGGTCGGAGCAGTCGTGACGGCAGCCGACCTCACCGGCGCTAATCGGTGTTTAAGCTCATTAGGTCTCCTATGTTCATTTGCTTATTAGTTCCCCCTTGTGTTTCCAACCCATGTTAAGTCTCCCCTGCTCTTCATGTGTTTCATGTCTGTGTCTTACGTTGTCAAGTTCTGGTTGTCATGTCTGCGTCTCATTATGTTTCCTATTTTATTTTGAAGAGATCTTGTGTTTTTATATTATGGTTTATGTTTTGAGTCCTTTGTTGTACTGTTTCTTGTTTCCCTAGGTCTGTTATGGTTATCATAGGTTTAGTTCTTTGGCTTTGTCATATGGCTTCCCTGTGTTCCATGTTATGTCCACTGTGACGTTTTTGTACCATGTTTCAGGTTCCTATGTTCTGTCTCCCCAGTTGCTGTTAAGTTTGCATGTTTAGAATTCAGTCAGTGTGTTTCCTGTTTTACTTTGAAGGTCCATGTCTCATGTGAGTGTTTCTAGTTTTGCTTCCCTTGTCTCGTCCAGCCTGATTACTCCCAGCTGTGCTCTCCTTCTGTGTCTCATTCCCTCGTTATCCCTCTGTGTATTTAAGCCCTGTGTTTCTCTTTGTCAGTGTCGTAGTCTCCCTCATGCTGTGTGTGATTCTCCCCGTGTCTCCTGGTATACTTTATGATTAGCTTACCCAGTTTAGTTTTGTATTGCCTGTGTTCTATTTTTCCAGCAATTAAAGCTGTGCTTTTGAGTTCAAGTTCTGTCCCCGTGAGTTTGCGTTTGGGTCCTCTCCTGCCTGCCACACAGCCGAAACATGACACATATCAGGTCCCCATAAGGAGAATCATGTGCTAACGGCTGTCTAAATGACTCGGGTAAAGTTTGTAGCAGTGCTTGTTGTTTTTGTCTGCTTCCACTTGTCTTTGCACTAGGATGATGTCGGAGTAAATGTGCAGTCATATTCGTTGTGTTCCCACTAGTGCTGTCAGCGTTAATCTGAAATGACGTTAACGCCACAACACGGCAAATCTCCGTTAACGAGCTACCGCGGACCCCGTGCGTGGGGCTGGACGGCGTCAACACGTTAACGAGCTAACTGCGCTAACACACTAGTTCCCACCCATGTAATTGAGCACTGCGTGGCACATCCAACATACTGTTTTACTTTAGTCCATGACGCACTTACCTTCAGGGTCATACGTCACATGAAAACCAAAATAGTTCCAAACACCAGATCTGAATGAAGGTGGGGGAGGTTCAATTTGCCATGTTGCATGGAGAGCTTAACTTCTGTCTCGCTAGCCCTGCGCTCTTCCTTCTGACAATGCTGTCTGTGTTGAGCGCTCAGTGGATCTGCGCTCGACAGTGCAGCCTAGGCGGAGTAGTCGAACGCAGATCCACTGAGCGCTCAACACAGACAGCATCGTCAGAAGGAAAGTTGATAAAAATTAAAAATGTTGTATTGTTCGATACATATGCGTACGGAACCGAAAGCACTGTATCGAACGGTTCAATATCGATACGAGTATCGTTGCACCCCTATTGGATATGTATAGTTATATATATCAGATATCCAAATTATATATATATATATATATAATGAACACACAACAACCACACACCATGCGGAAGGTCCCGGTTCGAGGCTCTGGACTGTCCTGGTCGTTGTGTCCTTGGGCAAGACACTTTACCCTACCGCCTACTGGTGTTGGCCAGAGGGGCCGATGGCGCGATATGGCAGCCTCGCTTCTGTCAGTCTGCCCCAGGGCAGCTGTGGCTACAACTGTAGCTGCCTCCACCAGTGTGTGAATGTGAGAGTGACTGAATAGTGGAATTGTAAAGCGCTTTGTGGGCCCCGAAAAGCGCTACATAAAATGCAATCCATTATTATTATTATATGTATCATAAAAAATCCCCAACATAATAGACGGAGACACGGCTTATGCCTCCTACTCTCTTCAAGCCCTTGCTGTCTCCCTCTGCCCCCCCACCTCTACATTCACTGTGTCCTTTCCTCCAGATTTCAGCTGGTATGTCTGTGGGTGAGCCGGAATCAGGCCGTTCAACTGATCCATGGAGTAAACAAACCATGCGGTGTGTAGCTGCTGCACTACGATCCCATGCCTCAATGAAAGCACTGAGTCCATGGTGACGAGGATAACAAAAACACTCTCAAACCACATGTTTGACAGAAAAATATTTAAAACAAACTAAATCTCTGCAATAACAAGTAAAAGACTAAGCAAAAAGGAAGAAACAGTTTAAAGTATGGAGAAAAAACAGGAGCAACCGAAACAGGCTGCATGATGGTTCACACTGTGTTAAATGAAATATGTTATTCTATTATTTGACATTTTTTAAATGTTAAAATTCCTCAGTCACATCTCTGTGGTTGTCTTGAGTCTGGGTCTCTATCTTTGTTTTTGTTTGGTTCCTGTTTTTGGTGTGCGCCGTGCTCCGTTTTACTTCCTCTGTTTCATTAGTCTGATTTGCTTCACCCACGTTCTTTGGTACATCTGTCCAGATTTCCTTACAGCTGTCAGTCCTGTGTGTTGGGTATTTCCAGTGTAGGTTTCCTAGTTAGTAATTCCAAGTATCTGCTGCTCCAGTCTGCATGCCTAATATCCTTGGCAGCATACTAACTCCAAATTGCTCTCAGGTACATTCATGAAAGTGCGTGTGTTAAATAGAAAGAAAAAGTGATTGGTTGTGAATGGCGGAATGAGGCAAGTTGCAAGTTGCTTTGAGTGCTCAGAGTAGAAAAGTGCTATGAAAGAACCAGTTCATTTACCATCAACTCTGGTTCTGTGTGGAACAGTTTGGGTCCCTCACACAGAGCATCATGACTCTGGTCTGAGCAACACTGCAGTTGCAAAATTCCAGAGCAGAACAAAGCGCCTGCTCAGCATTAGCTGCTAATACAGTAGTATGGCAGATGTACCATACAGTAAGCATGTAAGGCTGCTATTTCACACTAATTAAAGCTTCCCAACACAGAAATTGTTAAATCATTCACAACTGTTGTAATCTGATTGGTGTCTTATTTTACATAATGGAAGACATCTAGCAAAGACTGCAGACACTGACAGAACAGGAGTGACAAGTGTGTCAGGAGCAGTAAGAGTGGTGTTTGGCTACACCAGGTGATTACAACACAGGAGGCGGAGACTGAATTAAGTCAGGCACAGCTGTTGCTTTTTATAGGCACAGACATGTATCCCCTTTGATGCCACCTCATGCATATTAACACCTCATGCTGTTATTTCCTGAGAAGCTTGTAAACCACTACTCATCAAAAGTTTATATTTGGCAAATGCTTCTTTGTGAAAGCAGCCGTGCGTGTGCTGACATATGATTGTCATCCACTTGCTGTCTCAGCCATCCAGCTCATTCATGCTGATTGTCCTGTGGAATTTCACCTATTTTGGCATCTGAGTGTAAACATTTGGTTTTCAGTTACTTCTGTCTGCATTTTTGAAGATGTTGGTCTGTATGTGCACATTTCTGTTTTGGATTTTTGTTTTTTGTCCTTCTCACATTTTTAAACTCTGTGTTGCTTGTTTTAAAATTTTTTAATCATCTTTCTTTAATCCTCATTCCAAAACATTGATTGAGTTTACATTTTTAGGACTATTCTAGAAATTTCTCAACATGCTTCCCAAAAAATCTGACTTACACAGTACACAGCTATGATTCACTAAGCAGACTTCCAGTCTCTAATACCTGCTGTACAGTCTATATTTTCCTGGTATTGTTTTAAATCCAAAACATTAGATATGGGCTTCAAAGACATACCCACTGAAGAGTCTGGCATGGCGACAGATCCTTTGAAATTCAACACTGTTATGTTATGTTGTTAGAGCAACCGTTCGTCAGGCTGACCACACTTATAAACAAGCACCCCTGAATAGGAGAACGCTTCTGATGAGGAACAGCGTTCTCCCTCATTCAGTGTGCACTGAAATAACAAATGCACTGATCAGACATGTCCAGGAAGTGTGTTATAGCTGCTGACTAATTTTGTAGCCACCTGCTGCAGTATAAATAAATGGTCTGGTACTTATCTAGCACCGTCCTAATCAGCTGAGCACTCAAGTGTTCATTCTTAACCCTGCCACTTCACACTCAAAATAAAAACTACCAGTCTGTGAGTGACAGTGTGGGCAAGCTTTCATATTTCATACCATCAGGGAATAATCTTCACAACTTCATAAATTCAGTCAGTTGGGGAGTTCGTTTAGCTCACAGCCACACGTCGTGTGTCCAGAAAGCAACGGCCTGAGTCTGACCCATGACCTTTTGCTACGTGTTTCCCCCCGCTCTCTCCTCACTTTCCTGGCTCCTTGGGCTAAGATGGCCATCAGCTCCCTCCCCAGGCCTGGCTCCAAGGGGGAACCCCAGTAACCCTGTCCCTCGCTTTTTCCTCTCTCACAGACTCATTCGCTCTCTTCCTACTGGTCAGTCTGCATCAGTTCCATAGTCACAAGCTCTGGGTCATGACCGAAAGAATCAGATTATGAATATCAGAGGCAGAAATTTGCTTTCTCTGAGGGGTAGCTGCCCTGTGCCTTAGAGATATTAGAAATATGGCGAGGATTTCAACCATCCTAGAGTGGTGCAGAGTAAAGCTGCTACTACTCCACATCAAAAGGAGCCAGTTGAAGTGGTTTGGGCATTTGGCCCTCTGGGTGAGATGTTTCAGGCATGTCCTGTCTGAAGGAGGCCCCAGGGCAGACCAAGGACATGCTGGAGAGATTACATCTCTCAGCTGGCCTGGGAATACCTCAGTGTTCCCCCATATAAGCAGGAAGAGGTGGCAGGGGAGAGAGAGGTCATTCCTTAGAGTGCTGCCCTGGCAATCACCAAAATTTGACCAATATAAGGTTAGAATTATGTCTTTGGTTACATTCAAGCAAATGAAAAGCTTGTAACAGAAAAACTGTAAATATA
>NW_024583741.1:15472-50008 GCF_018398535.1 Haplochromis burtoni
ATTTCTGGATATCAGCCACCCTCTATCTGCCGGTGGTACATACCGTGCAGGGGCCTGTCCTTCCATGATGGTTCCTCGTCTCCCTCCTCTTTCTTGGGTTTCTGCTGCCTGAGGTATTCACTGAGCACTCGGTCAGTTGGGGCCATCTTCCCAATGTATTCTTGGATGTTCCTTGTCTCATCCTGGACTGTGGTGCTGACACTCACCAGTCCCCGGCCCCCTTCCTTCCGCTTAGCGTACAGCCTCAGGGTGCTGGACTTGGGGTGAAACCCTCCATGCATGGTAAGGAGCTTTCTTGTCTTTATGTCAGTGGCTTCTATCTCCTCCTTTGGCCAGCCTATTACCCCAGCAGGGTACCTGATCACGGGCAGGGCGTACGTGTTGATGGCCCGGATCTTGTTCTTACCATTCAGCTGACTCCTCAGGACTTGCCTGACCCTCTGCAGGTACTTGGTGGTTGCAGCTTTTCTAGCGGCCTCTTCATGGTTCCCATTCGCCTGCGGGATCCCCAGGTACTTGTAACTGTCCTCTATGTCTGCAATGTTGCCTTCTGGTAGTTCAATCCCCTCAGTTCTGACTACCTTAACTTTTATAAATATGTATATGTTATTATATATATATATATATATATATATATATATATATATATATATATATATATATATATATATATATATATATATATATATATATATAATATATATTTTTTATATATATATATATATATATATATATATATATATATATATATATATATATATATATATATATATATATATATATATATATATATGTGTGTGTGTATGTATGTATGTATGTATATATGTATGTATGTATGTGTGTATGTATGTATTGTGTATATAGTGTATATATGTGTATATATACACACACGGCACAGATCAGGACGCCAGGTCAGGGGGGAGATATCATCACCCCCACCCGAGATTGGGTACATAGCCCCAAGTGCGATAGGAGAAGGATCGTTGAGTGCGAGAGGAACTGACCTGAAAAATAGGATCATGGCCAAGCTTGAAACCTGGATCCCCCGTAGCCGGTTACCAAGATTACGTGAAGTACCCTCAGAAGGTCTGCTAGATGATGTTAATGCAGCACTACGGACGATACCTACAACCACGATTACCGACACTAACAAGCTGATCTACAATACGGCAGCAGTGATCAGTGAGATGCTTGGCTACAAGTTGAACAGCCACAAGGGGCAGTACCCTCCATGGAGAAGGAGGCTAGAGGGCAAGATCAAAGTAGCACGGAGGGAGGTTAGCCAACTAACGGAGTTGCAGAAAGGTGCGACAAAGAAGGTGCATAAGAAATACAGCAAGCTGTCCATACCTGAGGCCTTGGAAACTGCCAAGCAAAGACTCACAGCCTTGGCCAGCCGCTTGAGGAGGTACACCAGAGAGATAGAAGGCAGGAGAATAAACCAGCTGTTCTCCACAGAACCAGCAAAGGTGTACTCTCAGTGGCAAGGGAACAATAAGAGAACAGCACCACCAAGGCTGGAGACGGAGCAATACTGGAAGAGCATATGGGAGAAGGACGCAACCCATAACGGCAATGCTCAGTGGCTAGTGGATCTGAGGGCAGACCACAGCGACCTCCCTGAACAGGGTCCAGTAACCATCACAGTGGCAGATATCCAAGAAAGGGTCTCCAGTATGAAGAGTTGGACAGCACCAGGGCCCGACATGGTTCACGCCTACTGGCTAAAGAAGCTGACTGCACTCCACGAGCGTCTGGCAGCACAAATGAACCAGCTGCTAGTTAACGAGAGACACCCGGAATGGCTAACCGAAGGTCGGACGGTCCTGATCCCCAAGGACCCCAAGAAGGGACCGGTCCCCTCCAACTACCGACCAATAACCTGCCTCAGTACTACATGGAAGCTCCTGTCAGGCATCATATCGGCTAAGATGAACAGGCACATGGGTCAATACATGAGTGGGACACAGAAAGGGAATTGGCAAGAATACCAGAGGCGCAAAACACCAGCTACTGGTAGACAGAACAGTCAGCCGAGACTGCAAGACCAGACTGACCAACCTGTGCACTGCCTGGATTGATTACAAGAAGGCCTATGACTCAATGCCCCACAGCTGGATACTGGAATGCCTAGAATTGTACAAGATCAATGGGACCCTAAGAGCCTTCATCAGGAACTCAATGGGGATGTGGCGTACAACACTAGAGGCCAACTCCAAGCCCATAGCACAAGTCACCATCAAGTGCGGGATCTACCAAGGAGATGCTCTGTCCCCACTGCTGTTCTGCATAGGCCTGAACCCCCTCAGTGAGATCATTAACAAGACTGGCTACGGATACCGACTACGGAATGGAGCAGTTGTCAGCCACCTCCTGTACATGGATGACATCAAGCTGTATGCCAAGAGTGAACGAGACATCGATTCACTGATCCACACTACCAGGCTATACAGCAATGACATTGGAATGTCGTTCGGACTGGAGAAGTGTAGTCGGATGGTAACAAAGAGAGGGAAGGTAGTCAGAACTGAGGGGATTGAACTCCACACATCAGACTAAGGCATACAACTATCCGCAGCGAGGGAACTGGAGCTAGAGTGCCACCAAGTGGTAGCAGTCCTGAGGAGTAGCTAATGTAAACAGATCGGGCCTCAAGACGCCCTCCCTGTCAGGTCCCGCTGGAAAGGCTGCAGGGAGATGAAGCCATGACTAAAGCAGGTCACCATGCATGAGGTTTCAAGCAACTATGGCTAAGGGGGGCGGACATCACACACAAGGATGGACAAAACACAAATACATTGGGAGATGGCCCACGACGAGTGTCAGGAACTGCAGGAACCAAAAGGGAGGAGACAGGTATGAAGACGCCCTGACGGAGTACAGCGTGAGAGTGCGTATCAGATAGTGCACAATGACTGCCCGAGGACACATGGCCAAGAACACTCTGAGTACAGACCATAGGGCTGGGTCATCACAACAGACCATGCGGCTGTAAGATCCCAGAGCAGAATAGCGCATCTACAGGAAGGCCTGGACGCCACAGTGCGCATAGTACAGGCCTGTCGGTTAACCTGAACCCAGGTCAAAGGGAGATGAGGTGAGAATGCGACAGATCTGTGGATTCCATAAGAGACAAAAGGTGTAAACCGCTATGGTAGCAGAAGAGACGGCCGTAGTGATCGATGTAGCGGTTCCGAATGACAGCAATATCAGGAAGAAGGAACACGAGAAGCTGGAGAAATACCAAGGGCTCAGAGAAGAGCTCGAGAGGATGTGGAGGGTGAAGGTAACGGTGGTCCCCGTGGTAATCGGAGCACTAGGTGCGGTGACTCCCAAGCTAGGCGAGTGGCTCCAGCAGATCCCGGGAACAACATCGGAGATCTCTGTCCAGAAGAGCGCAGTCCTGGGAACAGCTAAGATACTGCGCAGGACCCTCAAGCTCCCAGGACCCGAGCTTGAAGGATAAACCGCCCGCAGGGGCGTGCTGGGTGTTTTTTATTATATATACATATATATATATATATATATTATAGTGTATATAGTAGAGAGAGAGAGAGAGACAGATGCAGATAGAGTAAAGAAGAGAGGTAGCGAATGAGCATGATCTGTATTGTAATTACAGAATCAGAATCAGAATCAGAAAGGGTTTTATTGCCAAATGTTGAGCAGGTTTACAACATTAGGAAATTGCTGCGGTGCTTCAGTGAAACATACTGTCATAAAAATATAAAAATAAGAATAAGAATTAAAAGTGCTAAGTGGATAGATATATACATGATATATACATGAGTGCAGGTGGTGATCAGTGCCAAACATGGAATGATGCAGTGAACACAGCGTAGGGTCATGTGTTAGTGGTGGGAACAGTCATATGGTTATTGTTCATGTGTCCGACAGCAGAGGGGAAGAAACTGTTCTTATGGCGAGAGGTTCTGGTGCGAATGGACCGGAGCCTCCTGCCTGAGGGGAGCAGGTCAAACAGACTGTGTCCAGGGTGAGAAGGGTCAGCTGAGATCCGAGCTGCACGCCGCAGTGTCCTGGAGGTGTACAGGTCCTGCAGAGATGGGAGTCTGCAGCCAATCACCTTCTCAGCAGAGCGCACAACACGCTGCAGTCTCTGTTTGTCCCTGATAGTGGCTCCAGCGTACCACACGGTGATGGAGGAGGTGAGGATGGACTCGATGATTGCAGTGTAGAACTGCATCATCGTCCGTGTTGGCAGGTTGAATTTCTTCAGCTGCCTCAGGAAGTACATCCTCTGCTGGGCTTTTTTAATGACGGAAGTGATGGTGGGCTCCCACTTCAGGTCCTGGGTGATGGTGGTACCCAGGAAGCGGAAGAGTCCACAGAGGTGATGGGGGTGTCAGTCAGGATGATGGGGGGGAGTGGAGCTGTGTGCTTCCTGAAGTCCACAATAATCTCCACTGTCTTCTGGGCATTCAGCACCAGGTTGTTGTGGCTGCACCAGGACACCAGACGTTCAACCTCCCTCCTGTAGGCAGACTCATCCCCGTCCGAGATGAGTCCCGATAACGGTGGTGTCATCTGCAAACTTGATTAGCTTGACAGACTGGTGGGTGGAGGTGCAGCAGTTGGTGTACAGGGAGAAGAGCAGAGGAGAAAGAACACAGCCCTGAGGGGAGCCGGTGCTGATGGTCCGGGAGTCCGAGACATTCTTTCCCAGCCTCACATGCTGCTTCCTGTCCGTCAGGAAGTCAGTGATCCACCGGCAGATGGGATCAGGCACATTCATCTGGGAAAGCTTGCCTTGGAGATGGTCTGGAAGGATGGTGTTGAAGGCAGAGCTGAAGTCCACAAACAGGATCCTGGCGTAGGTTCCTGGGGAGTCCAGATGCTGCAGGATGAAGTGTAGGGCCATGTTGATGGCGTCATCTACAGACCTGTTGGCTCTGTATGCAAACTGCAGGGGGTCCAGGAGGGGGGCCGTGAGGGTCTTGAGATGGGAGAGAACTAGGCGCTCAAATGACTTCATGACCACAGATGTCAGAGCCACGGGTCTGTAGTCATTTAGTCCAGTGATCCTAGGTTTCTTGGGGACAGGGATTATGGTGGAGGACTTGAAGCAGGCAGGCACATGACATGCCTGCAGTGAGGAGTTGAAAATGCCAGAAAACACTGGGGCCAGCTCGTTTGCACAGTGTCTGAGGGTGGCAGGAGACACACCGTCTGGGCCGGGAGCTTTTCGAGCATTCAGATTCTTAAACTGCTTCCTCACATCTGCTTCATGAATATGAAGAGTTGTGGTGGGAGGAGGTGGTGTGAAATCCTCTTTTGTGTGGGGTGAGGAGGGGGGTGTTGCAGGTGAAGTGATTGAAGGTGGTGATGGCTCTATGGAGGGGGGAGAGGTGGGGGAATGAGTGTCCAAAGTGTCTCTATTGTTGGGGCCGTTGGAGGTGTGAAGGCTGCCTGATGGCTCGTCAAAACGGCAGTAGAAGTCGTTAGAGGGTGTTGGCCAAGAGCAAGTCATCAGTGGAGTGGGGGGTTTTAGGCTTGTAGTTGGTGATATTCCTAAAACCTTTCCACACAGAGGCCGAGTCATTCTCTGAGATCTGCTGCTGCATCTTCTCAGAGTGCTGATGTTTAGCAATGTCCACTTCTTTAGTGAACCTGTACTTGGCCTCTCTGTAGCAGTCCCTGTCTCCGCTTCTGAACGCCTTTCTCTTTTCCAGCCACAGCTTTTTGAGTTTAGGAGTAAACCAGGGTTTGTCATTGTTATAACTCACCCTGGTGCGTGATGGCACAATGCTGTCCTCACAGAAGTGGATATAGGAGGTGACAGTGTCCGTAAACTCGTCCAAGCTGTTAGAAGCAGCCTTCATTGTGTCCCAGTCTGTAGACTCCAAACACGTGCGAAGCTCCTCCACAGCCTCGTTGCTCCACAGTTTTTTAGTCCTCACGACAGGTTTGGAGAGCTTCAGCCTCTGTCTGTACGCGGGGATTAGGTGGATCATGACGTGATCAGAAAGTCCGAGTGAAGCGCGGGGCACCGCACGATAGGCCCCGCTGATCGTGCTGTAACAGTGGTCTAATGTCCTCTCCTCTCTGGTCGGGCATTTAATATACTGCTTGTATTTGGGAAGCTCATGGCTCAGATTGGCTTTGTTAAAGTCCCCAAGAGCAATGATGAGAGAGTCCGGGAATGTCCGCTCCATGTGCAGTATCTGCTCCGCGAGTGCGCACTGAGCTGCCTGCGCATCTGCGTCTGGCGGGATGTAAACAGCGGCCAGGATGAATGAAGCAAACTCCCGCGGAGAATAAAACGGTTTGCAGTGAATGAAAAGGTATTCCAGAGAGGAAGAGCAGTGCTGAGCAATCACTGTTACATCTGTGCACCAGCCACTATTAATGTAGAAGCAGACACCTCCACCTTTGGTCTTACCAGAGAGAGAGGCCTGCCGGTCAGCGCGCAGCAGATGAAAGCCCTCCAGCTTGAGCGCGCTGTCCGGGATGTCCTCACAGAGCCACGTCTCCGTAAAACATAACACACAGGAGGAGGCAAAGTCTCTGTTCATGCTTCTCATCAGGGCCAGTTCGTCTGTCTTATTCCTGAGTGATCGTACATTAGAAAGGAAGATCCCAGGAAGAGCGGTTCGCAGTCCGCGTCTCCTCAAACGCACGAGTGCGCCGGCTCGCTTCCCTCTCTTTCGGCGTCTCGCTTTCCTGGTCAGGGTCAGCAGTAAATCTGCCGCAGATGCGACAAATATTGGAAATAAATCCACAGGCGTTGTAGTCCTGTAGTTAAGGAGCTCTTCTCTGGTGTACGAATATCCAGAGGAGTGCCCAGACACAGAAGAAATGCACAAAAACAAAACAAAAGTAACGCACTGAAGCACCAGGGCGACCATCCGCGGCGCCATCTTGGTTTGTAGTGTTAGATGAAGTGTCTTTTACATATGAGCGGGCGTAGGGAGGTTTGAGGTCTTCACTCACCCCGGTTCTGTTAGCCGTCAGGGCTGGGGGGCTGGGAGGAGGTGCTGGCCGTCAGACTGGGGTCTGGGATGCGGGGCCTCCCTGCTACTGCAGATAAGGAGGTGGTCCGCTTGCCTCCACCCCAGAGAGAAGGGTTACATCTCCTGGGTCTAGGTGCGGCTTGCCCCTCTGAGGGCGGGGGTACCTGGACCTGGGATATAGAGTATGTTTGGGGAGTGCGACTGTCTGTGCAGTGTCTATTTGTGTCTGTCTACACGTTGGGTGAGTGCCGAGTATTTGGTTGTGCATATGGGGTGGGAATGCACGTCTGTGTCCGCGTGTGCCTGTTCGTCTGTGTCTATATGTCAGGTTGGGTCTTAGACTCCACCTCTCTGGGTACATCTCAGGCCCTCTAAAGTACGGAGGCCTATCTCCCCTCACCACACTCCCTGCCGGTGGCTGATGCCCTCAGACGTTGGTGTGTTGGTGGTCCTTGTCGTCTGGGGCTGGGCGCTCATGTATGTACCGGCTCACTCCTGGTGGCCGATTGGCGGGGGGCTCCTTCCGGGGGGTGGGATGCCCTCAGGCCTCTGGCCTCTGGGCCTGAAGCTCGGTCCTCTCTGGCACAGCTGGCTGCCGGCAGAGCCCGCGGGCACGCCACTGCAACCCCCTCTGGCCTCTGCTCCGTAGCTGCGGGGTGACCTCTCCTTTGGGGCTCTACTCAGCTCTTCCCAGGAGGGTGGCACTGTTCCCCCCCCTTTGGTGGTCCTCCTCGGGTCCTTGTACTCTGGGGCCTCTGGATATCTGGGGCCTGGATCTCCTCCATACCTGCTTCATACCCTGGTGGACGGGGCTATGGCTCCCCACACTCCCTAGCAGATCGTTACATGGAGAAACCTTTGGAATACAAGCATGCTGATCCACACAGGTGTGCACACAGGTGTACACACGGGATACACATGGCATCTTTCTTGGCCTTAAGACAACAATTCTGATGGCTGAAGATCCAAACGGGACACAAAAAAAGAAAAAAAAAATTAAGGGTCTGGTGGTATTGCAATTCCTGCCACTTAATTTGCTGGGTTTTGTGGGTTTAACTCAGTTTAATGAACATATTGATTTGCCACACCTCTGCCTTCTCAATAAAAAGCCTTTGGGTCTTTGTAACTGGTAAAACTTACACAGGTTAATGTAATGTTTCCTTTGGTCAACGCCACCCCCGGGTGGCGTAGTCAGTACCATTTCATTGCCCTTTCAGTTTTCACCTTCTCCACCATGGAGAGAAGCAGACCGCCCCGACTCCGCAGCAGCAGGGAGGCCCCACACTCCAGACCCAACGGACGGCCAACTCCTCCTCCTGGCCCCCCCGCTCCAGCAGGCCACAGAGAACGGGGGTGAGAGAAGACTCCAAACCTCCCTCCGCCCGCTCATATGTAGTGTTGATGCATGTGTGTTCTAAGGTGCATTTAAAACCCAGGAGGGCATGGAGCTACCTGCCAGAGAGCAGCAGGTAAGCGCATAGCCCCTCCTGATAGCCCTCAATGTCTACGTGTATTTAAAATTGAGAGGTGGGCAACGACGCCAGGGGTGAGGTGTACACCCTGATGGTCTTTTGGAGTCCGTGTAGCGTGCCCACCCCCAAGATCCTATATGTATGTGTTATGAGAGTGTGAGTAATGTGAATGTCTAAGTTGTGGGATAAAATTGAGGCACAGGCAGCCAGAAGGGGACAGAGGGGAAGATGCCTCCCCTGCACCCTGGTCACACACCTTAACCCCAAGGCCCAGCATTTGTGGGTGATTGTGGTGGAGCGGGAAGAGGGAGGCAGCTGGAGATGAAACCCACCAGGTTTTCATACTCTGAAACCCACCAGGACAAGGGGGCCCAGGCCCATCCGGTCCGGGGCCCATTTCAGCAGCGTGGCCCGGCCCCACAGAGCCCGGGACAGCCCACCAGACCCCTCCACAGAGAAAACTGCACCTGAACTGTCATCCACTCATCTCCCAGACTACACAAGACAATAGACACCCAGGCTGAGATCTTCCTCCACCTCTCCTGTATCTCCCCCACCTGCAGAGTGAGTTCCTGGAGAGAGGAGACCTGCAAGATGTAACAGCCTCCCCCACCAGTTGAAGAGCCCCTCAGGTGGCTCAATGCACTGGTGGCATCCCGCGCCAGGGCTGAACCCCATACACCCACCCGCCCACAACCCCAGCGACACACCAACCAGGACCCAAGCCCCCAAGGCCCAGCCAGGGCCCCAGCCCGGAGACTGAGCACCCCCAGAACCCCACGACCCATCCAGGGGCAGCCAGGCTACCAGGTCAGTAACCCACGTCAGTCAGCACAGACCCTCCCCTAGCCCCGCTGCACGCAGCCACGAGGAGACCATCACCTAAGACCCAACAGAGCCCTTAATAGGCCATGACCGCTACCCCGGGTTGAGACTGTTGTGGAGGTTTTCCATTAAATAAAGCCTGCAGACGAGCAGTGAGCGGTAGCTAGCATTCTTTAATCAAAACACAAAGAACAGAAAACCAAGCTTGGTGGAGAGCCTGCATGTCCGCGGGACAGACGGTCAGCAGAGTCTCCCTGAGCCTAGCATGGCTCTCAGTTAAATACCTTCTCCAGGAACAAAAGGCAGTACACAGCTGTTTCACACCTTAAGGTTCACACTCCCTTGCTACCTCCCAGAGTCCTCAAAGAGACAAAAGATTCTTCCTGTGGAGTTGTCTGCTTCCCCCAACTTCCTTACCTAGACCCCCACCATTTGTCTTACTGTATGAGTGTGAGACATGTTAAAATCCAGTGGCACCAAGGCATTATACAATAAAATTGTCATGAATCGCTGTGCGGCAGGCAGGAGTTGGACCCAAAATGCAGGCACTCAGGCACGAGGTTTAAACACAAAGAACTCAGCTTTATTCGCTGGCAGGAGAAAGTCATACAAAGCAAACTAAACTGGAAACTCACAAACTAAACCCACAGAGAGACACAGGGAGATCCACACAGCATGAGGGACGACGCGACACTGACTCAGAGAAACACAGGGTTTAAATACACTGGGAAGTAACGAGGGGAATGAGACACAGAAGGAGGGCACAGCTGGGAGAAATCAGGACTGACGAGACAAGCAAAGCAGGACACATTCACATAAGACACGGACCTTCAAAGTAAAACAGGAAGGATCACACAGAGACGCGAACTTGACACAGTGGAGACAGCAACTAAGAAACACAGAGACATAAACCATAAGGCAGAGGACTCTAAGAACCGAAAGACACAGAGGGGAACTCAAACATGCAGACACAGACTTACACAGAACAGAGGGGACACAGAGAAACATGAAGGGCAAGGGATCGAAACTAGAAACCATAGAATAACTCACACAAGTACAATAATACAAACATCACAAAGAACTAAAAACGCTGGGTCAGGAGACCCAGGACCGTGACAAAAATAATGTGATTAATACATAAATAAAAGAAATTCCTACACAAGCCCTCCAAGGAAGATGCTCCTGGGGAACCACCCGATGCCCCAAGCCTGTCCCTACCCCCACACCAATCACAACAGGAAGGTGGGACCAAACTATGACCCCCCCACCCCCACTAGGTGATGGAGCTGATCAAAGGAGCCCAGAGCAATTGATCTGATGTGGTGGCAGAGGCTGTATCAAGACTAATGTAATCTAATAGATAATTTCTATATTGGTTAGAATTAAGATTATTTTTATTTTTCCAGTTCATGAGGACTGTTTTCTTGGCTATGCATAGGGCAGTGAAAACCATATGGGCGATATTCTTTTCTGAAGTGACATTATCTAAGCTGCCCAACAAACACACTAAGGGGGAAGTTGGAATGTTACATTTCAGACACTTCGATAAGTCTTCACATATCTCGCGCCAAAACTTCTGAACTGGTGGACAGAACCAAAGAGCGTGGATATAATTGTCCGGTGAATTGGTTTGGCAGTGTGAGCAGTTGTTGGTAGACGTAAAGCCCATCTTGAACATCCGATGACCTGTATAGTGCACTCTATGTAATATTTTGTATTGAATTAATTGAAGACTGGGATTTCTAATTAGATGAAAGGTTTTTAAGCAAATCTGAGACCAGAAGTTTAGGTCTAAGTTAACTGATAAATCCGCTTCCCATTTTGCAATAGGAAGTGATATTGATTCATCTGTTTTAGAAAGCATTCTGTATATTTTGGATAGTAATTTGGGGGTTTTAAGAGTAAGAAATTGAACCACACTTGGTGGTGTTTGTAGTTCAACTTGACCCGGTTTAAATTTCTTTTTTACTATGGATTTAATTTGTTGATATTCTAAAAAAGAGACATATTAAAAAGATGTTTAAATGCCATCAGCCCGCCTTCCTCTTTGGGTTTTATATAGTATAATAATATAATTTAAAAAAAACAACAACTTAGAATTAAATATAGATTTGAAGAGAAATTTTTTTTCACAATTTTGTAAATAATTCTGTCATGTTTCGACTTCAAAGTGCTCATTTACACTGAGCACACTATAGCAACATCCTGCTTCACTTTGTCGGGCATTCTGCCCTCATTACTTTTATGTGTCATTTGACAACATTACATTTTGAACAGATCCTGTTTGCAGTGTTGCTTATCCAAAATACATAGCTATAAAAAATTTTGATATGATTTTACTCACTTTTTCATAACTGGATTACTTTGTAGTATCATGTGTATTGCTTTAATGGGTGGTGATGTGTGCACACTGCCTTTCACAGTAACAGGAAATAGTGGCGTATGCAGTGTCTTGCCAAGTTTAAATGCCAGTGCTAAAAATATCCAGCTGGAATGCAGAACGTAGTAGCAGGGACAGGTTGATGGCTCAGCCTTTGTCACCACATTCAGGACCTATTTTAATAGAAGAAGACTGTCAGACTGAAACCTGAAACTGACTCCTTGGTTCAGCTGTGCTTTTATCTTCTAGTCTGTTTAGGAAGAAACTTCAGGGGATGCTTGCAGAGGTTCCAAGAGCAGATGAAAGAGTGATTTGGGGGCCACTATTCCTGGGGTCCTTAGGGAGGGTGTTCTGAACCTTTTTTTGTTGTTGTTGTTGTTCTTACTAGACATCGCTGCTTAGCTATCTAGTGGCTATAAATATTTCACATAAGTATTCATCCCTGGCCTGCCCGGAAGATCAGCCTGTTCTGCCCACATACCTCTGAGGTAGCGCCTGTGACTGAAGTGTAACTCCTAATAAGAACCACGGCATTAGTCATCTCATTTGTCATGTGTCATCTCATTTCTTTAAAAATTTGGACATTCTGATATTTATTTAAAGTACTGAAAATACATAGCACTTAGCCAAGCCAGCTCACTCTCTGTGCAGTATTAACTTTTAAGAGAATAGTTCTGTATTTTGTATATATTTATCTTGTTTTCATTTTTCTTTTTAAACATACTTTAAGTAGAAGTGCAGTAAAAGTCAGAAAAGGCTAACATAACAGAAGTTTACTTGCACAAACATTATAGAGGAGCAGGTAATGGATATCTATCCATCCATCCATCAATTTTCTTCCACTTATCCGGGGCCAGGTCATGGGGGCAGTAGCCTAATCTGGGGACGCAGATCCACCGGTAAATCCAGAGCTTCGCTTTTATGCTCAGCTCTCTGTTCAACATGCCAGACCAGTACAGCATCCACTTCACTGCAGCCAATAAACCAACCGTCTATCAATCTCCTGCTCCCCTTACCCCTCAGTCATCAACAAGACCCTCAGATTTGTCCCTGACCTGGAGTGGGCCGCTTCACACTCGGGTTCGAACTGCTTGCACTGCAGACAATGAACAGAATAAGGTGTGAAGGGCAGTCCGGGTGGAGTCAAACCCCTCCACCACAGTAAGGCGGGGATTCCCAGAGGTATTTTTTGTAATTAACTTGACATTGATAACTTTACTTTGGTCCTGTGCTGTGTATCTTAAAGTGCTATATAAATAAAGTTGGGTTGGATTGGAACTTGATACGGCAATATATTTGTAACTACCTAGAGAGCTTATTCCTTTTCTCTTGACAATACTTTCTGTAAACACATAACCCATTTTGGGGTTAGCTGGAAAGAAACGCAGATGTAAAATGTACAAGTAAGACCAGAGGTTAAATGTGCCATGACATTTGGCTGCAAGCTATACTGTGATATTTTGAATCCTCATATACATGTATCATTTCCTAAACGTTGGCAATACAAACAAAGGCAGTAAGAAATGTAGTTTTAAAAGCTCTTGCTCCTCTCCAGCCCGCCCGCTACTGAAATAGGGAAGGCATGATTAGAAGATGCTCCCCAGCTGTGAAGCTCTGCCTTCCCTACCACCACGCCCTGAACCCACAGCTCCAGTCCTCCTCTGCAGCCAGGCCACCAACTTCACCCCACCACAGTGTTGTAAGGATCACGTTTAAGGATCATAGTTTTTAAGTTATAAGGCTTTTTTATTTATTCATTTGTTTTTGTTTTACCAATAAATCATTAAGCTGACCTTTAAGACACTGCATTGATAACATGACTACTACATCCATTTGTCTGTAATTAGGAGGGTGGGGTTAATACTTTATGCAATTTTTCTTTGTGTGTGTGTGTGTGTGTGTGTGTGTGTGTGTGTGTGTGTGTGTGTGTGTGTGTGTGTGTGTGTACACAACATTTTTATTTTAATTTGTGGTGTTGTGTGCGTGTGTGTACACACCCTTGGCCCAGAGCTTGTCCTTGGGTGGCCACTGGCAGGGTTGCATCTGTTTCTCTGGGGCAGTTAACCTTGCTGTGGGCACTCAGTCTGGGGTGTCCCTCTTAGGCATCCAGTGTCATCAAAATGTTTGACCTCGGGTGTTCAGCACTCCTGTGGGACTGCAGGACAGGCCAGATCTGCTGAACCTTTCTCTAGCTGCTTCTTGGTTCACGGAGGAGGGGTTTCTGCCACTTCTCACCTTCATTATTGAGTGTGTTTCATGACAAACTTAGATACACAGACACTCATAAACGCACAAGCGCACACACCAGCAAGACTTGCTTTTTTTGAGTGTGTTTTATTACAGATGCAGTAATTGGAGACCCAGGGTCTTTCTCAATATACATACTTGTGTGTTCTTGTGGCCTCGTGTCAAAGCGGTCACAGCCCAAGTAAGTCAAATATCTGCTTCATTCATCAAGAAATTTCAACAGTTTACCATTACTGTTGGTCCTAAAAACTCCCTGAAAAGCCTTCAGTTAATCCGAAATGCTGCAGGAAGAGTCCTGACAGTGTTTTTACCGCCTCCTCTCAACCACTAAACACAACCCAACATTACATTGTGCTGCAATAGGTGTAGGCTGCTGGGTGATTCCCATGATGCTCTGTGTGTTTCTTCTTCACTCACTATGTGTTAATAGACCTCTCTGCACTGAATCATACTTGTTATTAATCTCTGGCTCTCTACCAGTCCTACCAGTGGCTGGGCAAAGCTGGACTGAAAGGCAGCACAGAGGCACTAATCATAAAGCTGCCCCTGAGACAATCCAGCACATAACAGCAGGGCGCAAGATGCTAGCAGGCAGGGCATACATGGAACGCCATAACCAAGTGGTCGGCATAGTGTACAGGAACATCTGTTTTTGTCATATTTTAACGCATGATCATATTTCATTGCAACATGTTTTCATATCATTTTTAACACTGATTTATTTTAATTGCTTTTCTTTTTGTTGTCTGTTTGGAGCATAACATGCAATGTTCATAATACATGATTAATTAAAGAAGAATGTGATTAATGGTTTCAAACTGCTTTGTTTAAAGTTTTTTGACATTCAATGGTTCTCGAATTTAACTTGATATCTGAGTGCTTTTTAGTTTTAGACTAGTCAGTCAGTCTAATTGGCAGGAATATCCCTACTGTATGCATAACAGATAACATAGAACCAATTTTAATTTTTTGTTACTAGTAGCCAAAGTTCTAATTTCTCTAGGTGATTCTATAAAAACGCCACATATAATACAGTTTACTGTATACAGTTTAGCTCTATCTGTCCATTCAACTGTTCGCCAAGGTTTCATCAGCAAAAGGTTTTGTGGAGTGATGAATCTAAAAATAATTAAAGAAAACCAGAAACTAACTAAATTAGAGAATATTAATAATCAAAAAACACAAACATCGCAACAACAAACGCATGTGTACAAACACATTTAAAACCAATAAATGTGCTGGAAATTATATTTCTGCACAGCTAATTGCAACAGTAGAACATTTAGAATAAAGTCTCATTACTGGCTTTTATAGACAAAAATTTGTTTTCCTTTCTTTATTGTATATTGTGGGGTTTTTTTCGTTTACAAAGCCTGTTTGGTGCTGTTGACCAGTAAAAACACAACAGCACAAATAGACTAGTGATTAGTGCAAGGCATCTGAGAATTACATCTTCAGTAAAGGCCTGGTGTCCAATTCAAAGCTGGATGCATCATCTATTCTTTTGCACATAGTGTAGTTCCTTCAATCCTTGTTCCATAAAAGTGAGGCCGAACAGTATGAACAGACCTATGAGCTATAAAGCTGGCTGACAATGAACCTGGTAAAAAGCACATTGAGAAAGGCGCTCTGTACAGCTGGGAGCAGTTCTTCAAATTAATAAAGAGTTCTTTGTGGTGTTTTTCACTGAAATACATTCATAGGTTTCTTGTGACTGAATTCTGCCGCATCACAGTTTAGTGACACTGAAGGCTCCTTCTAGTCATTTATATCATCTACACATGTTACTGATGATGCTTTATGTACAAAAGCAACGCAAAATAAGGTTTGACCATTACCCAAGGTGAGTCATGAGAAAAATGCACCAAACAGTCAGATAGCTTTTCCAGCTGCCTGTTAAGAGTGCCACCTGAGCATGGTTTGGAAAATGACTTTTCCGGGAGCTCCTGGGCTGGGAAACAGCTCTGAGTCCGCCTAACATGTTGCTGCCAACGGGGCTGTCACACAGACCTGGGTTAGCACATGGTGGATTATTAAATGGGCTCCATCTGACTTTAATTATGGTGAGCTTCTCAAAACCACAGGATGTTAGGAAGACCAAACACACAGTGAATTGGCTTCAGGAACTTTAAACGCATTTTAATATGAGCAAATACATGAAGTCACGTAACGGGAAAAGAGAAGAACAAATTGACTCATCACTTTTTACTGAATACCTCAGTAAAAGGATGGATTTACATCAATAAATCATTAGCACACTAATTTGCAAACATTAGCAGACAGCTGCAGTGAATGGTTATTTCCACATCAGGGGAGCAGGAGTGGCTTGCCTCTGCATTTGTTTACCCAGCTATCAAAATAGTGGAGTTTCCAGATGACTCGGCTCATTCGAACAATATGAAGACTTAAAGGGAAAAAGCAAGTGATTATAGATGGATTTTTAAATGGTGTTTTGAAAAATGAGAAACTATGGTTGAAAGGCTGTAGACAGATTAATTTTACCTAAGGCAGCACCTTTTCTGCTTTTCTGTGTTAAAACTGATGCATCCTGTGAGGAATCCCAAAAGTCTGTCTAGTTGATGCAAAACATAACTTAATGTGTCATGGCCCTAACAGTGCCCTGCAGTGCTTTGGTCACACAATTACTATTACTTAAAGGTCTAAAGAAAAGGGAGACTTATGTGTTTATTTTGGAGTCTGTTCATAAGCTGTTCATAAACTGTTACACTATTCACAAAAACACATTTGCAGGAGGATAGTGGGCTTCAATTCAAACTAATAGAAAAATCCATTACGTCTGAGCCATATCCAACTGGAAAAGCTTTTGATTTTTAGGAGTAGATATCTTCCAAAATATAGTGTTGCAATGTGGCGTGTGCATCAGACCTACACTACCTCTAACATCAGTGAATGTTTACTTCTAAATGAAATGCATTTCCTTCTGTAAATTAATGCATCAAATATGAACAGTGTCACAGTTCATTAATGCTATCTGTAGTATGGATGCACTGAAGACAGCTGGATACACCAATCCAAGATGGAGTTACAACTCACGTAAATAAAAATTGATTCCCTGGACCATGAAGAAAAAAACAGCTTCCTAGCTTTCCGGTTTGCTTCACTGCTGAGAGTTATTCCCAGGGATTCGAGTGGGATTTGCCAGATGGTAGAACCATATGATTCGGTGCAGTGGTGCAGAAAAGAATTACTCATCAACCTTAGTCACAAAAGTTGATTTTTCCTTATGTACAGGCTGTGATCAGCTGACCTGTGCTGCTATGATACTGACTGATGTGATGATACATAAATCAGGAGATGTTTTATGACCTATGATGCAGAACTACTGTTTCAGAAGATCAGCATACATACATTCATTCATCATTCATTCCACAGAATATAATAACAATATAATAAAACAGCAAGTATAAGAAAATAGCAAATATAAAAGTGTAAATACACATAAATTCACTTCGCTGGTGACACATTGGGGATTTATTTAAATCTGAAGGCACACTGAACCAGCATGGCCCCCACAGCATCCTGCAGCGTCAGCATCTTTTATTTTTCGACAGGACAATGACCCCAAACACACCTCCAGCCTGTGTAAGGGCTATTTGACCAAGAAGGAGAGTGATGAGCTGTGTCCCAAAACCTAGGCCGCATCCTTCGAAAGACCCGGCACATGTAGACCGCGAAGGCCGGGTCCTTCGAAGACCGAGAGGCTATGAAATGTGATGGTTGAGCCTTTAGTTTTGCGTCGCCAGCTGTCTCGGTGGAGTTTAATAAACTCAGCCGTCTGTTCCTTGCTATCTAAAATATGACAGGACACTGGTGTAAACTCTCGACCGTCTCACAGTTCCGTTTAATCAGTTTTCTGTTTGACGTTTAAACTATAACTGTCAGCTGTACGATTATGGGATTGATTTGATCCCCCGGCGCTCAGTATAACTCGAGTATTGCACTAAGCCTGGTAGTATCTGCGAACCGATGGCGTTGTAAAGTGTTGTCAGCTCTATCTAGGGATTAACTGTTCGTGTGAGGCTAGGAAAAGGGACGGAGGAGATTCATGAGCATGAGGAGACACTTGGAGGAGGAACGGATACTCACTACCACGCACAGCGTGAGCACGGGAAGGATGACACGACTAACCACTGTTTGCACATTGAACTATTGCCAACCTTTGTTTTCACTGTAAATAAACACACTGCTATTTCCAACTGTGATAATAACTTTAATCTGAGCAAAACCGATTTACTCAGGAACAAATAAAACACTGAAAAAAGCCAAATAATAACATTTTAAGTTCTCTGAGTGACTTATATATGTTTATCCTGAGTAGCCAAAGACTGTGGGGGGTTTGAAAATGATGTGCCGGGAGTGTGCTGTTCTCACCGGCTCTAGTGAGGCTGCACAGCGCTAAAGCGTTAACGAGCTAACCGCGCTAATGTGTTGATGCTGTGCAGCCCTATGCACAGGTGATCGGCGCAAACTCGCTAACAGAGATTTGCGGCATTAATGCGGTTATGGCGTTAACGTCATTTTAACGAGATTAACGCTGACAGCACAAGTAATAAAGAGTAATATTAAAACCTAAGTAGCTGCCACCATTGTTGGAAACTGGAATTGGCTGGTCCGCGCTATGAATTCTGCGATATGATGGGCCACAAAGGACACACCCGACCCATCCTTCAAATCTGGGGAAAAGGAGGATGCGTTTGTCAACCGCATTTGGAGGAGTCTACGAATTTGGACAGCCTTTGTTGCGTCGCTGTGACATAGTCGGTCTACAAATACGGCCTCAAATACTTCTTTTAACACACCAATGAGTTAAACTGCAGGAATGTCTTAAAGACATAAAGACCTGGATGGCCGCTAACTTTCTGCTTCTTACTTCAGATCAAACTGAGGTTATTGTACTCGGCCCTGAAAATCTTAGAAATATGGTATCTAACCAGATTCTTACTCTGGATAATAATAATAATAATGGATTACATTTTTATAGCGCTTTTCGAGACCCTCAAAGCGCTTTACATTTCCACTATTCATTCACTCTCGCATTCACATACACACAGTTGTAGCCACAGCTGCCCTGGGGCAGACTGCAGAAGCGAGGCTGCCATATCGCGCCATCGGCCCCTCTGACAATCACCAGTAGGTGAAGTGTCTTGCCCAAGGACACAACGACCGAGACTGTCCGAGCCGGGGCCTTCTGGTTACAAGACGAACTGCCAACTCTTTGAGCCACGATCGCCCCAATGGATGGGGCCATTACCTTGGCCTCCAGTAACGCTGTGAGGAACCTTGGAGTCATTTTTGACCAGGACATGTCCTTCAATGCACATATTAAACAAATATGTAAGACTGCTTTCTTCCATTTGTGCAACATCTCTAAAGTTAGAAATATCCTGTCTCAGAGTGACGCTGAAAAACTAGTTCATGCATTTATCTTCATCTTATCTTAATGACTTTGTAGTACCATATCACCTCATTATTGCACTTCGCTCTCACACTGCAGGCTTACTTGTGGAATTGAATTGAATTACAGCCGCCTCCCTTCTGCTAATGAGGCCTATGAGTGTAGTGTTAACAGCAAATTTAATGATGGTGTTAGAGGGGCAGGGGTAGGAGAGGGCTTAGCACAGCCTGTGTACCAGCTCAAAGTTGGATACAAATTCAGTTCAAGGATTTGTTTCTACTGATCATCACGTGTACAATCACTGACACATGTTACACACATGTAATCCATCAGCACGTTCTGCTTAGTTACAGCAGAAAATGATTGTGGGTGCAGAACTAGATCAAGCACTTCATTGTATTTATACTGTTTAAATAAATAGTTATTCTACTGTTACTCAAACTCAAAATAAAATATTAGAATAATATCAAGTTGCAAATGACCATTTTTAAATAAAGTGTAAGAAAAAGATTTTTAAAACAATGTTATATTTTTCATATTAAATTATATTATGTAAAAAACACAAACTGTAATGACTAAAATAAAAGCAGTTTGCACTTAAAATGTCCTGCTTACAGTTTTGCAGACAGCACTTACTGTACTGGTCTATTGTGCAGCAGTACAGCGAGTACTACTTACTGCTGATGCTACATTCAAACATTAGTATGTTAGCAGGTTTCCATGGCAATGCTGAGGTGTAACATTCATATAAAAATGTAAATATGCAATAGCTGGCTGTCAAAAACAGATGAGTCTTTAATGTTAGCACTTGTGCTGAACTTACCTGGAGTTCAGTCGCTGTCAGTCTTATCTCTTCTCATTACTGTTGAAACAAACAATGGCACCAAGGAGGGACGGGACAAAAAGTCGTAACATACTTTCAAGGACACGGCAGACTTTGGAAAGGAAAGACTTCATTAATAATGGGTAATCGTAGCATTTGTAAATCAGGGTCTGGCTGCAGTACTTATCTCTAAAACTGTTAAGACCTAGGGGGACACAAATACTCCAAGATAAATATTCCAGCAGAAGGAAAAGCCAGCAGTGACAATAGTTGAACCCCAGAGCTGAAAGTGAAACAAATTAGCTTGAGCCACAGCAGGAAATAACAAGTATGAGGATGTCATACATCAACACTGCCCATTAGAATCTGAGCTAAGAAGTCTTTGTTGTCCTCCAATCACAATACCTCATAGTATTGTGGTACTATGAGGTATCACGTGAGACCTGACATGCTTACTCTCACAGGTCACACAGCAAAATACAAAGGGATTAAAATAAACAGCGACCCCTAAATCTGTCACAATATTTGTCTATAAAGAGTCAGGGGAGGAAAGGCTGGGTTTCCCTCTTATGTGTAGGTGATGAGATAGTCAAGGGAAAAGGACAGTAGGAAGTCCCACCCGGCCAGCAAATAGGGTCATTTTCCCAGGGTGAGATAAACAAGGGTCAGCATGAAATGTAAAGGAATCACGCAAGAACAGCAATAAATGAAATCCTGGTGCCTAAATGACAGCAAGCTCGGTGACTCCCTCAGTGCTTTCACGGATGGCACCTCCTTTACTGATTCATAGGACTGCTGCTGTAGTTGTCCTACTGCAGATGCCCTCATTCAAGAACAAATAAACGACAAATTCACTTACAAAACACAAAAACACAAAGACAACCCAGTTTTACAGTCAACAAGATATGATCCTAAAAAGATCTTTAAAAGAAAGATTGTTTGATAACCAGTTCAAATCAAATCACTTTTATTGTCACATCACATGTGCAGGTACATTGGTACAGCACATGTGAGTGAAATTCTTGTGTGCGAGCTTCACAAGCAACAGAGTTGTGCAAAATACAAGAATGTAAACAAGCAAAATACAAGAATGGCTACATCTGAAACTAATAAATATATGTACAATATATAATAGTATATGCATTTCTGGATGTGTATACTAAATATTTTTCTACGTGTGTGTACACATATTTTACAAATTAAATAGAGTAAACAATAAATAAAATATATAAAAATATACAGAGTTGAGACAGTTTAGACCTGGCCTTCAGTCTTTGCCCTGCAAACAGCCATCGTCTGCCTGCCTCTCCTCCCTAACTGTCTGTGCATGCGTGTGTGTGTGTGTGTGTGTGTTGGTTTTGGTGCACTAACACGACGCCACTGAAATCCCTGCCTTCTGGTCTCTCCACACCTGTTGGGGATCACACCCTTGCCACTGATGACCTTGTTGTAGCTGCTTCTTAAGGACCTGGCTGAGTGTTATAGTGCTGCAAGTGGTCCACGCCACAAGTCGCGTCCTGCCACGTTAAAACAACAAACCACCCCTGCCAAGTTCATCCCTATGTTTCAATCTTGTAAACAAAGTTTGTGTGATGGCTCTTTGCCATTGTCAGTGTTTTTCTCTTGTGTGCAAAAAGCTGCTGTTTCTGAAGTGAAACATTCGGATTAGAAATGTTTTGGATTCTGTGAGGAACCTGAAAGGAGACTGGGAGCGTCACTGCTGTTGTTTATTTGGATATTGTTGTTGAAAATTCCCTGTAAATAAAGGAAGTCTGAAATTGAGTCCTGATTACATGTAAAAAAAAAAAAAAGAACTGATTACATTTTGAATTAGATGGCAGCGAAAAAGCTGCTTATATATTTCTGAACTCAAGAACAAATTGCTGTAGTTTTGTGAGCGCAGAGAAAATAAAGAGACCATGCAGAAAATGGCTAATTTAACTGAAAGTCATGAAACGGAGAGTTGATCTAAAATAAAGTTTACCAAAAGCAAACAAACCAAACACACTTCAAAAGAAAGGAAAATATGACGGTCAAGTGCTGATGTGTACGTTTCCTACAGGACCCTCCTCATTCCTCACAGACATTTAGGAGCAAACGGGCCGAGTTCGAGAGGATCGCTAAAAAAATGCTGCCCCCATGTCAGATTGAATGGCTGGTAGTCAACATAGCTGAGACACGGCCAACTGCAACCAAATGATGGTGACACATTACAAAAAGGCTGAGAGAATGCTGATCTGACATGTAAGGAGACAAACTGCTTTCACTCCAGGATCAGGTTCTAACTCAGGGCTACTTTTAGATTTCACTGCTCAAGCACCGCCTGCCTGCTTTATGCCTGCTCATGCTTCACAGAGTGTTTCTGTGTCACACCTTACTGGTCCCAATATAGAGGACCAGTACAGTGATCACAATGAATCAGTAATGAATGTGCAATAAAATATGCCTTAGTAGATTCATATATGAATCTTCTATTTCTTTAGACATTACCAAAGTAATTTATTCTTTGATTAGTTTAAAATAAAATTGCTAATTATACATATTTCAAAATGAATTATTAATCCAATACTAAATAATTTAAATTGAAAATGGATTCCTCAATAAAAACTTCATTTCAGAAACATTTTGAATTACAAATTACAAAACAAATCTTCAAAACCTTTTTTTAAAAAATAAAGTTTCAAAAGCAGAAATAAATAAATGGACTCAAAGATGTCTATCTGATATTTTAAATGTTAATTGCACGTTGTCCCTGTGTTTATGTTCTCTCCGGGTACTCTAGCTTCCTCCCGCAGACCACAGACATGCAGTTACTGGGGTTAACTGGTGATTCTAAACAGCCATAGGTGTGAGTGTGAATGGTATGGAGTGAATGGTGAATGACCCTGTAATAAACTACTGACTGGACAGGGTACACCCTGGACACGGTAAGGGTCTTATTGCAGTGCAATTTTTAAATTTAATATGCTCTATGTTAAGGGAGAAATCAAGATATTGTTAAATGTGTAATTTGTGGGAATCTTGGAAATGTATTGTAGAGTAACTTCCAATAAACCAAGTTCATAGAGGGAGTCTATGGCTGACGCGCGTTCCTGGGTTTCCAAAAGAAATGCCTCCAGTTTAATTTTGACTTGAGGATTATTTATTTATTACAAATTCCTTCCAAAATAAGCATTAAAGTTCCAAAAATAAGACATTTAACCAGTACCCGGTGTGCACACGCTCAGAAACCGTGAGACTCCTGAGCGTCCATGCTCCTGCTCGTTCCCTCACACAGGCTTTCATGCTGCTATTGCACTTACATACTTAAAGTGATAGCACCTCTTTTAGACTCTAATCCCACACAGTCACATAACCTTACATAAACATAAATGTTCAAATGTATTAATCCTGGAAAGATCAACTACGTAACGAATCTATGGATTATAAAACAAACATGAACTTAATCGCAAATTAAAATCTAAAGCAGACGTCTGGCGCCTACGTGTATGTTTAGGGAAGCTTCGTCTTGCCTTCAAAATGTTTGTTGAGATGTCTCTACTTTTATAATATATTTCTTCTTTTAATAGTAGATGTATGTTTTTATCACACAGAACACAGACATGGAGGCTAAAAGCATGATGAAGGAAATATTTATGGGGCAGAGGAGATACGCAGCGAGAATATGCCCGACTGGAGTCTTCATTCAAGCTGTGGTGGTCCTCACTGGTTTGGCCAGCACTGTACGGGCATGGGGTTTGCCACAGCGCTGTTGGAAGTTTAGCAGACGATATTTGGGAATCTTCATTGACACAAATTGTCATCCAAGGCTTGCCTCTCTAAAGCAAGTTTTTAGGGTGAGTTGAACAAGACTAACAGGAGGCAGTTCCCCTTAACTACCTTACTGATACTGCCAGGAATCTTGGAGTTTTCATGGATAGTTCCTTCAAACTTGACAAACAGGTCTCTACTGTGGTAAAAACTAGCTTTCATCAACTACGCCTAATCTCTAAGGCTAAACCCTACATACCACACAAAGATATGGAGAAACTCATTCATGCTTTCATTACATCAAGACTGGACTATTGTAACTCACTCTACTTGGGTCTACAATCTTCTCTTCTGCAGCGTCTGCAGCTGGTCCAGAATGCCGCAGCACGTCTCTTGACCGGCACTAGAAAGTTTGACTCTATCACCCCTGTTCTGAAAAATTTACACTGGCTTCCTATCAAATATCGAATTGATTTTAAAATTCTATTGTTTACTTATAAAATTTTAAACAATATGGCACCTGACTACTTAGCTGATCTCCTCTGTCTGTACAGCCCTCAGAGAGCACTAAGATCATCGGGCCAGCTGCTCTTGGTGCAACCTAGGTCTCGGCTGAAGACCAGAGGAGACCGTGCCTTTGCCGTTGCTGCACCCAGGCTATGGAATACTCTCCCTCTTCATATTCGCGCGTCAGATTCCATTCAGTCTTTTAAATCACGTTTAAAAACGTATTTGTTTGATCTGGCATTTAAGGCGAATTAGGGTAATTTACATCTGGCTCTGTATTTAGATTATGTAATTATCTTATATTTTATATATTTGTAATTTATATTTTATTGTGATTTTATTTGTACTGCGATTTTACTGGAAAGCACTTTGGTGTACTTTGGTCTTAAAAATGTGCTATATAAATAAATTTTGATTGATTGATTGATTCCCCTTAATGTCAGCTTTAAGATAAAAACAGAAGTAACTTATTTTGCTTGGAATTTTAAAATGTGTTTAGTCTTTTACAAAGTGTTGTGCAAAAGACAGATAGTGGAGGAAAAGAGCTGAGTAAACAAGAAACAGTGCATCATGGGAAGCCACACAGGCTAGTTTAAAATTATGTTTTTATGTCCTCCTTATAAGGATAAGGATTTATGGAGATATGTGTACACATGAAAAGTTAAGTGTTACTGTATTTACAGCGGCCGTGATGTGGGTTAACACTAAAGTAATGCAAAGAGCATTTAATGAATAATTTAATCTCTCAGAGCACAATCTCCAGTGTTAAATTAACACTAAGAGTGTCTATATGGGTCCACACCTCTGAGTGTTAAATACAACACTGTTGAGTGTTAAATTAACACTTTTGACAGTGTTATATGTTTAAAAGTAACCTAGTCAGTTTTGAAGATTAACAATGGCTAACACTGAGCAGTGCTGATTTTCTAACACTGGAATATTTCTAACATTTTGAGTTATTTTCCAGTGTTAGAAAATCAGCACTGCTCAGTGTTAGCCATTGTTAATCTTCAAAACTGACTAGGTTACTTTTAAACATATAACACTGTCAAAAGTGTTAATTTAACACTCAACAGTGTTGTATTTAACACTCAGAGGTGTGGACCCATATAGACACTCTCCAGTGTTAATTTAACACTGGAGACGCTATCTCTACTTTCAAGATTAGGCTTCAAACTTTCCTTTTTGCTAAAGCATATAGTTAGGGCTGGACCAGGTGACCCTGAATCCTCCCTTAGTTATGCTGCAATAGACGTAGGCTGCTGGGGATTCCCATGATGCACTGGGTGTTTCTTCTTCACTCATCTTTTTCACTCACTGTGACTTTATACACCAACGACAACTGGTTGCAGCAGATGGCCCCGCCCATCCCTGAGCCTGGTTCTGCCGGAGGTTTCTTCCTGTTAAAAGGGAGTTTTTCCTTCCCACTGTCGCCAAAGTGCTGCTCATAGGGGGTCATATCTATTATTGTACGATCTACTGTGCAATATAAAGCACCTTGAGGCGACTGTTGTTGTGGTTTGGTGCTATATAAATAAAAAAATAAAAAATAAAAAATTAATTTGAATTGAAATCGAATTGAATTGATCTAGAATGTTGTGATGCTGTTCTCTGTTTTGTAGCTCATTGTCAGTAGTGTCAGTAGTGTTTCTACTGTTTAACTTGGTCTGATTTACAGAGGTCACCAAACAACTCTGTGTACATGCATTCATTTTACATCAATCTAGGAGCAACTGGAGAGTGGTGCTGAAGATACCAGCTTTACAATATTGGCCACCAGGCAGGCAGAGAAGTGTGGGCTTACATGGACTGGGCCAATGACCCTCACTATGCAGTCATGAATACCTGGCTTCCAATTGCCCAGTCTTCACTCCAGAGATGTGGGCCAGCTCATGCAGTTCAGACACCGGCAGGTCAACATTTGGTTGATGAGATATAACAGTAACAATGTTTCCCAAAAACAAAAGAGGGAGAAGCAAAGCCTGGGGATGCTTAAGTAGCCTTTTCTTCAAAACCCAGGATTTTACATCTGCCCCTGTCTGCCCACCAGACCCACACCCTTCATGTCACTAGTGGCTAAATCACTGGGTGCTGTGACAGTCATTGTGGTTCATTTATTTGTGTACTGTGTAATAACAACAGATACGTTGGTTTTATGCTACTTCTACTACTAGCAGGAGTTAAAGTGGGATTTTATAGGTGGAGAACCCTAAGACTGGCTGCAAAGGGAAAAGCATCGCTTAGAAATAAAACTAAATGAGCTCCAGTTGATTCTGGGTACATGCTGTGATGAGCTAACTTGTACTTCTACTTTGCGATTCATTGATTCTTTGTGGTTTTGCAAGATACAATTAGCATAGAGCAGAGCTGAGATGAGCTCATTGGGACAGCTCCAGTGACAGTTCCAGTTACTCATGTGGCCCTTTGGGAAGATGAATTTCCCACCTTTGCCTTTCATGTTTATTAAGCATCCCACTTTCACTCACACTCTGATGGATGCATCAGGGCAATTTCAATGTCAGCATATGGCCCAGGGGTACCTTAATACAACCCACTGACCTAGCTGTACACCTTAAGCCACAGCTGGAAGGTGCACAGCTGTGGGCGCTTACTTTGGGCAAAAAACAAAAACACTTGACTAAAGAATTTGTCTACATAAGCGAAGTCATCTAAAGAGGGTTTTGTAAAAATAACACTATACTGCTAGCCTTTCAACACAAATTGTTTTGAGACAGCAGTGAGTCCAAAACCGAAGATGAAGGGCAGAGCTTTAAGCAGTCTTCTCTCTACGTTGTTGAACCATTTCATAAATGACACTATTGCAGCACGCCCAACTTTATCCATTTTGAAGACAGGAAGCTTGTCATGAGACAATATTAAATCACTGTTTTCTGCAATCCTCATCATCTGTAACCTGGTGAACCCAGAGAAACGTTTGTTGTCTGAGTCATTAGAGATCCTGCACTGACCCCTGGTGGTAGAAGTCAAATAGAGATTCAGCAACAGCCTATTGTGACAGAAACAATCTTACGCTGTTCTCGGGACCCTGTAAGCTAAAATTACTGTTCCTAGCTTGTCCTTTGTCCTTTCAGGAAGCAATGTCTCACAATCTCACTAACATTTTGAATCAACTTTATTTTTAAAAATCACTGATGTGCAGAGGGGGTTTGTTAAGCCACTTACCTATTGTTCAAGCATAAACGTTCACTTAACTGCAGGGATGAGCCACTGTTGTGTCTACATAAACAGTTTAGTAAAGAGCCAATCTTAAATTGTTACTAGCAGCCTGTCGTAAACCCACGTAATCTGTTCCCAGTTTTTTGTCTATGAAAAACCTGAAGTATGTTGGAATCGTGTACAATGTGACATTAAAAACTGAGCAAAGTGGACGAAGATGTGGCAGACCTGAAAAACTATCTACAGCAGTCCAGCGGTGATTTCCTCCAGAAACAGGAAAACACTGAAACATGGACTGGGAGTGATATAAAGCTTTACGCTCAGCACTCACTTTTACAGTCCACATTCATAGATGTGCTTTTTTCCTATGCATAAGGATTTTTATGTGTTATTCACAAATATCCTAAAACTCACCAACTCAGACTTCAGTATCTTCCCCAAGGGCATTTCAACAAGCAGACCTCATGAGCTACAGACCCAACTACAGACCTTCCACCTGGCAGATGATCCACTCTATACTGTGGGCTGGGTGGACAGGTTTGGGTTTTTGGGTGGAGCTGTGGGAAGTCTCCCACATGTTCATACCTGCAGCACATTGCCATCACCTGAACTGTGTATTTAAGGACCAGCTGTGGCACTGCTTCTAAGACTTATCATCCCATCCCCATCGGTAGTAAATGAAACTGTTTCCAGTGTGCACTTTGCTTATGTTGGATCCGGCTATTCTCTTGCATTTGTCTCCCAGTCATCTGTCTGGATAACTCAAGTGTCTCACAGCTACATCTCACCTGGAGCACAATGCTGCCGGTTTGTCCAAGCCCGGAGTCCGCTGTGGACCTGGCCACTCTCCACCGTTTTGATGCACATCACTCCCAAAAGCCACCTACTGGTTCCCCTCACAGCTATCCTGTCTACTAAGCCAAGTAAGAATACTTCCATTATCTCCAAAGTCTTTGCTCATTTCCTCCCTACCAGTCACTGCTTATACTTCTCTGATGTCATCTTAAGAACACAGCAGTGGAAAAATACTCTTAATGAAGGGATTAAGTAAAAACAACACACACACACAAAGACAGATGACCCTGTGGGTGGTCTATCCTTCAAGCTCCTCTACCAGAGGCCTGGGAGCTTGAGGGTCCTGTGCAATATCTTAGCCGTTCCCAGGACTGCGCTCTTGTGGACAGAGCTCTCCGATGTTGTTTCTGGGATCTGCTGGAGCCACTCGCCTAGCTTGGGAGTCACTGCACAGAGTGCTTCGATTACCACTGGGACCAGTTACCTTCACCCTCCACATTTTCTCGAGCTCGAGGTCATTCTCCACCACCCTTGGGGGCTTCTCCCAGTTTGATCTCAGGACTTCCAGGCCACACTCGGCACAGATGTTCCTGTACACTATGCCGGCCACTTGGTTATGGCGTTCCATGTATGCCCTGCCTGCTAGCATCTTACACCCTGCTGTTATGTGCTGGATTGTCTAAGGGGCATCTTTACACAGCCTGCACCTGGGGTCTTACCTGGTGTGATACAACTCAACAACTCAACAACTTCTTCAACAGGTTTGACCAGCCCACACCCCCCCCACCCTCACCCTCACCTTCACTACAGAGTCCAATCCCCACTCTCCTACCTCCCTCGCTTCCCCCCCTTCCTGACACCATGACACCCCCCTCCTCCAATCCCTCTCTCAGCAGCAAGACATCTCCCCCCCTCCCCTCCTCCCAAACATCTCCCAGTGTCACAGTGGATCAGGTCAGGAGACAACTGAGGAAGCTTCGCCCCAGAAAGGCAGCAGGCCCAGACAAGGTGTGTCCTAGGATGCTAAAGGCGTGTGCTGCTGAACTTGGGGAGCCGCTACAACGAGTCTTCAACCTCAGTCTGCGACTGGGGAGAGTGCCCGCCCTATGGAAGACATCCTGCATCGTCCCGGTCCCCAAAAAGAACCGGCCCAATGAGCTGAATGACTTCCGACCGGTGGCACTGACGTCACATCTTATGAAGACTCTAGAGCGGCTCTTCCTCAACCTCCTCCGACCACAGGTACAACATGCCCAGGACCCACTACAGTTTGCATACAAGGCGGGTGTCGGAGTGGAGGATGCCATCCTGTACCTCCTACACAGAGCCCACTCACACCTGGATGGGGGAAAAGGCACGGTCAGGATCCTGTTTCTTGACTTTTCCAGTGCCTTTAATACCATCCGGCCCTGTATGCTTCAGGAAAAACTGAACAGGATGGAGGTGGACCCCTGCCTGGTGGCTTGGATCTCCGACTACCTCACCGACAGACCACAGTACGTCAGGCTGAAGGACATCACGTCTGACACAGTGGTCAGCAGCACAGGAGCACCACAGGGAACTGTGCTGTCCCCTCTTCTCTTCACCCTGTACACCTCTGACTTCTGCTACAACTCTGAATTATGCCACATTCAGAAGTTTGCAGATGACACGGCCATCATGGGGTGTATCTGGGATGATCAGGAAGAGGAGTACAGAAGTCTGGTGAGGAACTTTGTCGCATGGAGTCACACAAACCACCTGCAACTCAACACCTCAAAGACTAAGGAACTGGTTGTGGACTTCGGGAGGTCCAGAGAAGGTCCACTGCCGGTTCAGATAGAGGGGGAGGAGGTGGAGGTGGTCAACAAGTACAAGTACCTCGGGCTGTGGGTGGACAATAAACTGGACTGGTCATGCAACACAGAGCACCTGTATAAAAAAGCCCAAAGCCGACTGTACTTCCTCAGGAGGCTGAGGTCTTTTAACATCTGCAGGAAGCTCCTGAGGATGTTTTACCAGTCGGTGGTTGCTGGAGTACTTTTCTATGCTGTGGTGTGCTGGGGGAGCAGCACAGCAAAGAAGGACTCATCCAGGCTGGAGAAACTGATCAGGAGAGGCTAGCTCTGTGGTCGGCATGAAGCTGGACACTCTGGTGACAGTGGCAGAGAAAAGGACATTAAAGAAACTGATGGACATTATGGACAATGCTGAGGCATCCTCTGCACACGGCCATTAACAACCAGAAGAGTCTGTTCAGTGACAGGTTGCTTCTCCCAAAGACAAGAACTAACAGACTTAAAAACTCCTTTGTCCCACACGCCATCAGACTGTTTAACTCCTCTCTGGAGGGGAGAGGGAGGGGAAACAGGAGGACAAAGGAGGGGGGAACAACTAAGCTGTAGTGCCTCTTCACCTCACTGTGCAATACCTTGTGCAATACTTTTGTAAATAGTCAACAGTGCAATAGACCTCAATACTTGAAATGTGCAATTCACTTGTATTTTTATTTTTTATTCCTATTTATTCTATTTATCCCCTTCTGTATATTTTATTTATATTGTCTCTGTATTTATATATATGTGTGTGTGTGTATATATATATAATATTCTGTAACTCTGTAACTTCTGTCGGTGCTGTGCTTTTTTGGAAATCGAATTTCCCAGAGGAACCCACCCGAGGGATTAATAAAGTTCTATCTAATCTAATCTAATCTAGACCCCAGCCTCTATGGATCTTGTGCTCTGAGCTTGCTCCTGTGCTGCCATATATATATGGCAGCATATATGGGGCTTCCATGGTGATACTGAACACCAGTCCCACCTCAAAACCTCCACCACTCCTCCCAGGGATCTGAGGAGATGAAGCAGGGAGAAACAAGCTAGTTGGGTCTTCCTGGTAAATGCTCTGCAGTTGGTGGCTGCACTAGAGGGGAGCAGAGGAGGCTCCTTCTCAGGGACAGAACAGGCCACTCAGCCATTTGGTCCTCTGACAATGCAACTGTCACCTCATTGCTCATCCATAATCATTTTGAGGATATCTCTGAAAGTGGATGCAAAGGTTTTATGGATTGATGTATCCAAATTTGAACTTTATGGTTATATGTGTATGTATGTATGGAGCACATCAGGACAGAGGTACAAGCTATCTATCTGTAAAACACACTGGAGGCTCTGTTGTGGTGGGATCATCCTTATTCCCATCCCATTGAACATGATCACCGTAAAAATAAAAATAAATCAACTGAAATGTAAAAAAAACAACAACTGTGCAAACAACCACAGTAATGTGAAACAATGTGACAGAGAGAGGGAGACAGTTTTTCTGAACCCAATTCAGGTTTAACGTACACGAAAAACAGCTATTTCCAATCATGCGAGGGAAGGGGGGAGTTGCAGGATGTGCCACTAACACAGTGATTAGCACAACAGAGAAGCTCACATCCTAAGATGTAATGTTTGTGAAATTCAACACTGTGTAGTGATGTTAGGAAGAATCAAGGGCAAACACGTTATAACAGATGCAGATCTTCAGTAGGTGGATGTAGCTGTGCCTGCATCTATTGGCTCTGGTCAATTAAAGATGGACTCAAATGATGGTAAATGAACTGATTCTTATACAGCGCTTTTCTACTCTCCCAGAGTACTCAAAGCACTGTATACAACATTCACCCAATCACACCCATTCTCACTGACTCTAAACTGATTTCTAACGACATTCACACTCCGATGGATGCAGTGGAGAGCAACTTGGAGTTAGTATCTTGGCCAGGGATACTTGGCATGCAGACTGGAGGAGCCAGGGATCAAACCACCAACCTTCCAATCAGTAGGTGACCTGCTCTACCTCCTGAGCTACAGCTAAATGATCTGACTGTTGTGATGTCTCTAGGATTATCAGCCCGAGTCTCACACCCCAGTCTGGATGCTTAAGGACAGATGTCCCCTTCCTGTTTCATTCCACTTTGGACTCTATTCACAGCCTTCACTCTTTAGCTAACAAACGCCAGGGATATGCAGTGAAATACACTCACAGGCCTATTGTGCTGCCGTTTTAGGCTGTAAGCTATTTATTTGGGCTAATGTGGATTTTACCAGCAGTTACTTTGCCGTAGGATTGTGTTGCGTTGATCTCCGTTAGAGCTGTCGGGGGCGTTTTTGCAGGATTTTCCCTCCGCTGAATTTTTCCCCTTTGCAGCATCAGTAGCACAGAGCCAGCCTCCGACCAACTACGCTGTTCCTGCTTGCACTGTGGGATTTTTTTCCTGAGGTCTGGAACCAGGATTATTAGGCACAAGGACGGCGAAACACAACGGCCCGTCTGTTGCTGCACAGGAGCGTCACGAGTTCGCGCAGATTCACGTTAGAAAAACAGGTAGAAACTTGGGCTTTATTTGATGTTTCGAGGCGCAGCGCATATCCGGATCGACGGGGACGCGTTACTTTCCGTGTGTTGGAGCCTCCGTGGAAAACGAAGGGGCGGGTGGGTCTGCTGTGGAGAAAAGGCTCGTTCAGGTTTATGTCTGTGTGGTACGGTAACGGATGTGCGCGGAGCCGTTAAACGTTGAAGCTGCTACATGGTGCCGACCCGACCTAGCTAACGTCCGCTCGTAGCTTCGTGTTCACGCTGACTTCGTGTCCGAGAAGGAATAAAAACACTTCTCAGTGGGAGCGAAGCCGGCTCCGACACTTTCCGTGAGCCAGCCGTCAAAGCGAGGCTTTTGTGGCGACGCCGTAAAGGTGTCGCTCGCCTGGCTCCGACCTAGCTCGGTACAGTAACGTTAGCTTACATGCTGAGGTCGCGTTCCCTTTTTCTCCGTTTACACTACACGCACGTACACTACCCACAGTATTAACACTAGCGACGTGATGCTGTTTGTACATACGTGGGGACGATGTGCGTGAACTCCAGCGGCGCGGATGCAGGCCGCAGCATATCAATAACCTTTCCGAATAGCGCGGCGTGGAAAACAAACACTGTGCCCTTCATTATGACACCACGCACACACACAGCCACACGTGTAAAAGAATGTGCAATGAAAGCACACGCAGCTAGTGTGTTCACGCCGGGACTGCGTCTCCCACCAGCACCTGGCTGACGTCAGAAACCATGTTCTCACCTGAGCGTCACGTATGTGGGGACAGCTGTGAACACATGATGCTTGAAAAGCTGTCAAATAATAACTCGCTGTTTCTGATTGAATTTGTTTAATATACATTAATGTACAGTTTCCATTGAACTCTGTATTTAATTCAATTAGTTTTATTTGTACAGCATCAAATCACTGCAACAGGTGCCTCAAGGTGCTTTATGTGTAAGGGCGACCCTACAATCATATGACCCCCTATGAGCAAGCAGTTTGGCGACAGTGGGAAGGAAAAACTCCCTTTTAACAGGAAGAAACCTCCGGCAGAACCAGGCTCAGGGAGGGGCCATCTGCCTATACACGGGTGGAGTTTTCATGTTCTCTCTGTTCCCCTGTGTTTCTGCTGGGCCTCCAGCTTTCTCCCCAAAGTCATGCTAATTAATTTGTGATTCTAAATTGGCAGTGGCTGTGAGCTCCATATAAAACAGTGCATTCATTTACAGTTAAAACATGTCATCAGGATGATGGGAAAGGGGTTATTTACATGCCACTGCATTGATCTGGTTGCACTGCGGCTGAGTGTTGTGGAAATTGTGAGGACACACGTATTTATTTAGTACAGTTTAGAGGAACAGAGCATCCTGCTAACGAGAGTTTCATTATTGTTAGCATGTGTTTGTGTCAGTCACTGGCTGTTGTCGCACTGTGTCCAGACAAACATGTCAGCCAGAGGAGGAAAGAAGAAGGCCACCAAGCTGTCCCGTTCAGCCAGGGCAGGTGTCATCTTCCCAGTGGGGCGCATGATGCGGTATCTGCGCATTGGCACGCACAAATATCGCATTGGCATGGGGGCTCCGGTGTACATGGCAGCTGTCATTGAGTACCTGGCAGGTAAGTTTGATACATGAGAGCATGTGAGTGTGTTCAGTGTGCTGTGGCATATCTAAGGGACATAATTCAAAGTTGAATTTCTGCAACACTCAAAGCTCAGAGTACTTTGATAATCCTTTATGTGGATATATGTATATACATACATATACATATATACATACATATACATATATACATACATATATATATGTATATATATGTATACATATATATGTAT
>NW_024583741.1:50237-51613 GCF_018398535.1 Haplochromis burtoni
TATATATATATATGTATACATATATATATATGTATACATATATACATACATATATGTGATTGACATTTAACCTGTGAAACTTTGTCACATACAGAGGCAGACTGACTCCAAAGAGCAGCTCACAGTTCTGATGCATTTCTGACTCAACATTAATGAACGTACTGTTAACTAAAGCTAAACCTTTTTAACCTCACTGGGTCTGGATGAGGTCAAAGACAGTCCTTCTGTGACCTGTAAACAACTAATGTAATTATGCATCTTTACAGCCTGTTCAGTCGTTTGTTGCCCGTCTCAGCTTCTTCGAAACATGCTGCTAGCTTTAAATGTGCCACGTTTGTTGGATGAAATCCCGGAGGAGGCCTGGGATGAAACTTTGTCAGATCAAATGTGTGACGCTACCTGCTGTGGTGACTCACTGCTGAATACGCGAGTAGCCTGTGAAACGAGCAGCGAGCAGACTTGTGCACAAGTTGGGAAGGAGCCATACACAGAGCCTCACGGAGCCATTTCTAAACACCTGCAGACTCCAAGATAAGCAGTTCAGACAGTTATTCTGATGTGTAACCACTTTGCCAGGGTAACTGTCGCTCTCAGATGAGAGTAACTAGGTTAGGGTGTTCGGGAACAACCCAGGAAACATCAAGCCTGCCATGACCAGGAGCCACGTGCCTCCTGAAAAACGTTTTGCCTCAGTGAGAGAGGCCATCCTGCAGGAGTCGAGGCTTTGCAAACCTAAGAACACCAAAGGTCAAGCATGGTGGTGGCATCATGCTCTGGGGCTGTTTGGCTGTCAGTGGTACAGGCACAAAATGGATAGCATAGTAAAGACGGAGAGGGACATCCATATTCTTCAACTTCTCCTCGAATCACAGCTCGATGGCTGAAACATGGACATAATAGTTTCAACACAGCAGGGATCCCAAACACAGGAGCAGGAATGGATAAAGCAAAGCTAACAGTAAGCTCCAGGGTTGGGCTGACGAGGTCCAGCCTGCTAATGGACATATATCTAAACATCAGTGGGTGTGTAACTATAATAATATTACATTTTATTACAGCAACAGTAAAAACAGCAAAATAAAATGTAAACATAAGGTAACTCTAGATTATATCTCAACATCAGCAAAACTAGAGAGATGATAGTGGACTACCGGAAACGACCAGTCAGGGAACACCAGCCCATCCACATCAACGGTGTCAAGGTCGAAAGGGTCAGCAGCTTCAAGTTCCTTGGAGTCAACATCACCGAGGACTTCTCCTGGACCCTTCACACAGACACTGTTATCAGGAAAGCTCGCCGGCGGCTTTACGTCCTGAGGAGGCTGAGGAAGTTTGGCATGAACGCCAACATCACCTCAAATTTCTACAGGTGTGCA
>NW_024583742.1:0-3232 GCF_018398535.1 Haplochromis burtoni
AAGAGGAGATATACTTCAAGAAAACACTTGTCTTTCTTCAGAACTGCATTGTCAACATAGGAGACCAGGGAGACAAACCCCTGCCAGTAAGTGTCACCAGGGTACTTAACCAACTCTATTAAATATGCCCCCACTCCACAAATTTTCAAAATGTTCAAAAAGGGCATTTACTCTGAGGAAGTTGATTACACATGTTGGGTTAGTACACGCACATGAGCCTCATTTCGGCATCACTTGTGGAATAAATGACTGCCAGGCAGCTTTTTCCAAGTATCACTCTTTTCAACGCCATGTGTGATCCGTCAAAACATTGTGTTTGAATAGCCTTGAGGTAGTTGAAGATGGATTTGAAAACCATGCACACAAAGAGATTGAAGACCCACACACACACAGTTCAGACGAGACGCACACAGTTCAGCAGCCCACACCACCTAGTATGGACAGTTTTCTTGATAATTTAGGAGATCATTTATTTAGCTTTATTCTCAAATGTACTGAAAAAAATAACCTTCCACACTCTGTTCAGCAAGACATCGTTGATGATCTTAGTTTTCTTTTGTGTTTTTTTAAAGAAAACTACGACTCGTTTATTCGTTATCATTTGGATAAACATGGTTTCCGCCTCAGTGATTGTCCAGAACTTGAGCAGGTTTTGTCTACTTCAGATTTTTTCCAGAAAGCATGTGATTCAATTCGTTCACCATTTATGATAAAAGAACACTGCAAATCAAAAATGAACATGACAGAACCTATCAGTTACACAGTAAGAGACCATTCTGGTGTGAAAATTGGTAGTTATTCGTATGTTCCAATCCTACAGGTATTAAACAAATACTGTCAGGTGGAGGATGTGTGGGAACAAATTGTTCTGGATAACCACAGAAATCAAGATGATGATGTTTTGACTGATTACAAAGATGGCATGTATTTTAAAGACCACTCATTTTTCAAAGACCATCCTCAAGCTCTAAGACTTCATTTTTATGAAGATGAATTTGAAATTGTGAACCCACTTGGTGCAAAACGAAATAAATACAAAATCTGTGCATTTTATTATACTATAGGAAACATAAGTGGAAAACATCGCTCAAAGTTGAGTCACATTCATTTAGCCTTACTGGTTCGCCATTCACATTTAAAAGAGTGTGGGCTTGAAACTATACTTCAGCCCTTGATAACTGACTTGAAGATGCTGTCCACAGAGGGTTTCACTATCTGTGTTGATGAAGTAGAGCACACAGTTCATGCTGCTCTTGCTACCATTTCATGCGACAACCTTTCTGCTCATATGATTGGGCGTTTCTCAATGTCTTTCAATACAGGCAGAATATGCCGATTTTGTATGGCCTCGCACTCGGAGATACAACAGCACTTTTGTGAGGACCATTTTGTTATTAGAACAACCAAAGTACATGAGTACCACATAAACTGTGTGGAAAACAACCCAGAGAGTGCTGCTTTGTACGGTGTGGATGGTAACTGTACATTTGATGCACTGCCTTATTTTGATGTGACCCAGTCTCTTCCCCCAGATGTAATGCACGACTTGCTGGAGGGGGTTATTCCTTTGGTAATGAACTTGGTTATTTGTAAAGCTCACAGGGAAAAGCACATCACCATATATGAAATCAATGATGAGCTGAAAAATGTGAAGTTTGGGAGGAATGACAAGCCGAACAGACCAGTGCCACTGACGGAAAAGATGCTTCGAAATTCTAACATAGTTGGATCAGCCAGTCAAAAATGGTGCCTTTTCAGGCTCTTGCCTTTTTTAATGGCTCCCCATGTTCCACCTGGCACTCCATATTGGCATGTGTTCTTATTATGTTCAGAAATCGTGGATCTTGTAATGGCTACAAATGTGAGAAAAGATGAGCTTGCTCATTTAAACCTGCTTATTCAAGAATTTCTTGAAATGACTACAGAAGTCTTTGGAAATGTTTTAACACCCAAGTGTCACTACCTTATTCACTACCCAAGGCTGATTTTGATGTATGGTCCTCTTCGCCCTTTGTGGTGTATGAGATATGAAAGCAAGCATCAATATTTCAAAAATATAGCGAGTAAATGCAAAAACTTTGTAAACATCACTGCAACTCTTAGCAATCGTCATCAAATGAAACAGTGCTGGGAGTTTTCTTCAGGTAGGTTGCTTGTTGACTTTGAACATTCACTCAGCACAAGTGTCAGTGTGCCATTTTCATCTCTGCCAGGTGACTTACAGAATGCTCTGGAAATGAACAAAAGTTTTACAGATGTGCATTTTCAGGATAAAGTGCTTCAGCGTGTGTCTGCTATATCTGTCAGCAGTGTCAAATATGAACTTGAGGATGTTTTTGTAGTTGGCCATGTACACACTGAAGCCATACCTATATTCTTTAAAATCAAGTATATTTTGAATGTTGATACTTGTTGGGTATTGTGTGGGAAACTGTTACTTCCTCACACTTATGAATGTCATTTCCATGCTTACCAAGTGGCAGTTGACAATGACTGGATCCTGTTCAATCCAGGAAATGAATTAGACTTTCAAGCTCTAGACACCTATTTAGTTGATGATAGACTGTTTGTGTCCTTGAGGTATTCTGTGTGACATGATTGCAAGAACATTTTCCACTTTGTCTATATATATGACATATATATATTCTGGCTTGATGAAGTAGAGCAAAACATTTGTGTGGACAGTTTTTTAAATACATGACATCTCTGTGATCCGTCAAAACATTGTGTTCAGGTGTTTAATGTCTTTATGTGATTGTTTACTTTTTTTAAATGAATGTATTTTTCTTAACATGTCCTATGGCAATATATGAATGTAATCAAGGATGTATTCCTGTGGTTGTTTAAATGCTTTGATGTGATTCTATTATCGAAAATAAATGGTTAAATAACCAAATATTTTGGACTATTGGGGGTGCATTTTTGTCTCTTTAGGTACGAAATAGGTTGTCGCTGGGGGGGTACCCTCATAGGTACCCTATTGTACCCTTTTCAAGGGAACATTTCTGTACTATAGTTTGAAGGTACATTTATGTCTTAGGAAAGTACATGATTGTACTTCAGATGGTACAACTTCATAAGGTACAAAAATGTACCAAGCCTAAAGGGTACAGAAATGTCCTTCAAAAAGGAACACCCCCAGCGACAAGCATTTGTACCCTTTTTGGTACACTTTGGTACCCCTATTTCTGAGAGTGTATGAACCTGTTATTTCTTACACAAAACAGACTCA
>NW_024583742.1:3252-9390 GCF_018398535.1 Haplochromis burtoni
TTTATTTGTTTTTGTTTCTAATGTCTCTGTAAAGCACTTTGAATCACCTTGTTGTTGAATTGTGCTATACAAATAAATTTGCCTTGCCTTGCCTAGATGTCAGAGATCCCAGTGGACATCGACATCACGAAGGAGTATGAGAAAACAGAAAAGTACCTGAAGGCTGAAGGAACAACTTGTGCAGATGTGGGAGGTAAAAATCCAAAGTGGTTCCAGTGGTAGCAGGAGCATTGGGAGCTGTTATTCCAGCAGATTCCAGGCACAGCATCTGAGTGTGCTCTTAGGAATACGGCAGAAACTTGAAACTACCAGGCAGAGGACCTGAGCTTCAGACGTATTTATAAGTAATTGTTGTTGGCAAGTAAAAATACTTACAAAGCATTTTTACTTGCTTTATAAGTAAAAATGAGTCAACATGAAATATACCCTTCCTGTCCAGCTCGGACCCACACAGGATCCAGCTCTTCTTTTTGTTGCTGCTGGATCTACAGAAGAAACACTTCCTGACGTGAAACCAGATTTGATGTCCTACAGAAGAGTAACCGCCATGTTTGTCTGTCCAGGCTGAACCGTGTTGGCAGCCGTGCAGGGCATCCCATTCCTTTGACAACAAGACCTTATTCACCAGTTTCACCAGTGTTACCATTCTTGACATGCTGCTGGTTGCTGATTGGTTTGTTTTGGAGTTGATTTACAGTCAGTCTCAGTGAAGCAGTTGAAAATGCAACCACCTTGTAGCTAACATTTTAGGTGTTATACATTTAATGCTCTTCTTCCTGTAGTACAGCAATGCCCTTACAGTGAATTCCAGTTTGCAGTGGTGCAGTGGTGGTTTACATTAATTTCAGTTTTTATCAAATTCGCCCAAAAATGTCAGACACCACTGAACCCACATTCTATCCAATTTGCGCCACAGAGATTAATCATGTGACTAAAACTGCTCAAATTTAAATAGAAACATAATATTTTGGGTCTTATAGAAATGTGACCATATGGAAAAATGCATTTTGTTTATTCAAAGAAAAACAGCAAATACGTCCAAATAGTTTGGATCTTAGGTCTAGAAGTGGAAATACTGGATGGAGCATTGTCCTGAGCTGTATGTTTCCCACCAGATCGAATAATGCCATGGTTAATGTTGACACTGCAGAGTGGGAGGAGAGGGTGGAAGCTTGGATGGAGGCCCGGGACTTGTCTAGAGAGTTACCCACAACTCTGCTCCCAGGATGAAAATATTGAAAGGCAAGCACTCTGCCCAATCAAATTAATTTTCTGCATGACATGCCATGACGCCTGAAAAAATGGTTGCTGCATGAGAAGCTATGTGTGTGTGTGTGTGTGTGTGTGTGTGTGTGTGTGTGTGTGTGTGTGTGTGTGTGTGAGGTAGGTAATTGGTGCTGGAAAATGTCAAGAGTAGATGTGAGAACCAAACTGTTGAAAAGAGCTCGTGCTTTTATTTTGAATACAGGAAGTACCTGACCATGCCTGTGTGTATGGGACGTGTTTCAGAGTCCTGCAGTGTGACTGTTAAAGTGTGTGTTGTTATGAACCTGTTATTTCTTACACAAAACAGACTCAGCACCCAGTAAATTGAACTAAACAAGCTGAAAATCACAAAGTCCTTCTTTTCATCTTGTTAATGAGTCAAAATGTTTATAAATTCCAACTCATATTCACCTCCTGTGCAGTTATTCTATGCATGCTCTGCTTTATCTGCCACACACATGAACTTCCAGTGTGTACGACTGAAGTACACCACCCTGTTTAAAGTACACACGCTATGTGTGTGCTCCACACCTCCACACAGCTCCTCCATTTATGAGTGAAATACACTGAGGCAGAAACAAGGATGAAAACATGCTTTTAAAAATGCAAATAAATAAAATGAATTGAGTTCTGTAATATTTTCACGTATAAGGGATGAATGGGCTTTTTACTGTAAACTTAAAACATTTACAGCATTGCATTTGTTTATATTTGTTGGCATTACAAATACTTGATTATTATTTCTGTGTCAGAATTTCCTCACTACAGAGTAACAAGCTACCAGTTTGGGACACGGTGAACTTTAGCAGCCTAAACTGTCTTTGTTGTTACAGCTTACAGTTTAGCTTAATGTGACCTTGAACCATCACACTGTTGTGCTGCTACGCACACAGGCTGCTGGGGGAGCTCCTGTGGTGAGTTGGGCGAGTTGCCTTTATTCTCCTCTGTTTCACTCTCTGTGCTTTTACATTAACCTTGTGTCTTCTCTCTGTGCTTTGTCTGCATGCAGTTCTGCTGCTCTGTGGTTACTGCTCCAAAGATCTGAATGTTGAATGTTGTTTCTTCTTTGCTCCGTCTTCCTGACCAAGTACCTCTGGGATTGTTGGGGTTCCTTCTCCTGTATCGCCTTGACTGTTGTGAACTAGCACTAACAACTCTGTGGTGCAGTGGTCAGCCCGAAAGCCTGACCAGTGTCTGGGTTGGCCTGGATGTTCCTGTGCCTGTGTGGGCTTCCTCCAGCTGCTCCTGCTGCCTTATAGGCTGAAAACACGAATGCTAGTTCTAAATAAATCCATGGATGCGACAGTGTGTGACTGTCCATCCCTGTGTTGTAGTCCTGTGGAGTGCTGGTTCCTGTCAGGGTGTACTCTGGCTGGCTCATCCTGCTGCAGTACCGGGTTTAGAAACTTGAATTTAATGTGAAATCCACTTTTTTTGATGACATTGAGGAAACATATTTTTTTCTTTAAAAGCTTGTCCATTATTAAACATTTCTGTCTCATAGTGATGTCACTACAGTAATTATAGCACAGATTCTGAACATCAACAAATACTCAACAACCTCACAATATGATTGGTAATGGAACTAAACTACTAAACTAAACTAAACTATCCCAAAACCTAACAAAGGAGTCAAACAGTGACCGCAAATAAAATAATTGGAGATAAAGTATCAGAGTTTCTGGAGCAGGACGACGCCTCCAAACACGCTGCTTCCGGTTCTTATCCATATATGTTCCCCCAGTTAGCTGTTAGTTCTCGTTTACGTGCCCCACCCTCCCCTTTTCAATTCTTTAACTTCTTCACTTCTATTCATGTTGATCTGCCCGGGAGCCGCCGCCAGTCCCTTCAAGTCTTTCCCCAAACCACAGCTTAATTCATGTCCAAGCGTTCACCTTTATCTACTAAGACACTGTCAAACCTAAAATGAGGACGTGGGCCCAGCTAGTGAAAATACCAAAGCACAAAACGAAACAAAGACGATTTCCAAATTTAAAAGTCCGGCTCCGATCCCACAGTCATGTGTTTGAAGTGTGCCACAGACACATCAGCACGCACTGCATTTTAGGCATGAACATCGATCCGTCTGTCCGTCTGCGTCATTTGAAGAGAAGAAAAGGTGACTGTGCAGATCGAACACTGCTGGCTGTGGATAGGGGCACATCTGTCGCAGAGCTCTGTGGTCTGACTGCAGTTGTGGGACAGACCACCAGCAAAGCTGCTGCGTAATATTATCAGATGAATTCAATTAATATAATGTCATTTCTCTTAAGTGCTGCTTCTCTAATTAAGTATGGAGAGCAGACCTCCCACTGGTTAACAAAGTATCACAGCGTGTGTGAGTCTGTACGGCAGCAATGCAAACACACTCAGCCTAACTGTGTGTGTGTTTGTGTTAATCCACGTGTGTGTAAGGCTTGCGCACAATCACAGACACGCTCACACATTAACAGAAGTGGTAAAGATGAAGAAATATCTGGAGGCTGGTATAATTAGGGCCAATTCAATTGGACTCTGATACTTCATTATACACCTGCCAACAACACCAGCGATTGATGGCCATATTTTCTTTCTCCATTTCGTTTTCTCGCTCATTAATGGTGTGGAATTAATGAAAATGGCTCAGAGTGGCCTCGTTCACACTGGAGAACAGCATTTCCACTGCATAATGTGCAAGTTAGCTGTGTGAGCGAGTCTGTGTTGGTGAACTTTTCACCCGAGGGGTCTTTGTCACATTTATGATTTTTCTATGATAAAGGGGGCTTTGCTACATATAGGACTCCACCAGCAGCTGCTGTCGCACACATGCATGCTGCACGCTGCGTGCTGCATGCTGCACGCTGCGTGGTCAGCCAACGCAGGATATGGTGTGGAAGCCTGGCAGCATTATCTCACTCCCCACTGGACACCTACACAAAGTGATGATTTATAGTGAATGTAAGTCCCCATGTAGTGCCCAGTGCTGCTGTCCAGCAGCGACATCAAAGCTGCTATGACCAACACTGAGTAATTTATAAAAGGGACTGACTTTGTTTTTGTGTTGGTGCCACAGACAGTACGTGATCTTTGAAATAACGCTGACACTGAAGTCAGTATGCGAGCGTAATGTGCTTGCAAAGAGGTGGTCTTTGCAGCTTTCCACAGTCAAGGATGTAAGGGAGATTTTTATGACTTTTTCTTGTACCTCCTAAAATCCTGCTGGTAGTGAACGGTGGGCTCACCAGATTTGACTCAGAGGAAGAGACACGCTCTGATTGTTCACTCTCACTGTTGGTATCCACTGTAAACCCCGACAGGTGACCTGACTGATAACGACTGTGGGGATATCCATCTAAATCTCTCACAGTGTTTAAACACCTTAGAGCTTATATACATATATAGATTTGAAAACGGCATTTTCAAATCTATCAGGGCCACTGTGGACGTAGCCTATGTTTGAGTAAATGTTTTTTCTGAGCTCCGTATACACACGTCAACATTTCCGCTCTACCCTGAATGACGCTGACAGAAAATCTGTTCAATATGGCCGCCATGTGATGTTTTAGCTTGTTGTAAATGTGGATATTGTGTGGCAGCAAAGAAAATGTGCGTTTGAATGTGCTGTGAGACAGCGCACACGAAGGTCAGTCAGCTGATGTTCGCGCTCGTTTCTGAACACACATCGTCGATTTTTCAGTTTTAACTGATTGTGTACATAATGTGTCAACGACACACCTGAGAAAAGTGTGACTGCTTTTTTTACAGCAGCCTCACAGTCACATGTGTTTTTCATCTTAAAATTTAACAACTTTTCTGATGACTTAGGTAGCTTCTGTCCACAGTGATTAAAACGAATACCCAGACTCAAGGTCTGTGAGCCCAATAAATATATTGTTTTTTTAATCAAACTGAATCATGTTGAAAAGGTAAATATATGTTTTCTTGATTTACAAAAGAAGCAGTCTAATGTACTCTATTCATTTTCTCACAAGGCTGAAAAATAGCTTTGTGATACAAAGAGGTTCAGTGCCCATTCTTAAAAATGAAATTAGGACAACATCTAAAAATAGGCTGCACACAAACTGTGAAATTCCTCTTTGAAGGTTGGATTTGACAGCTAAGTCAGTTACTTGTCTTCATGTTTGATGTTCTGTGTTCCTGGTGTTTGTAGGTTTGTGCTGAGTTTCACCGAGTCACAAACATGCGCTGGACACAGACACACACCACGACCCGACACAGACAGAAGGCAGCGGTAAGACATCAGAGGCAGTGCAGAATATCCTGAATGTTTGTGATCATCAGGTGAATAAAGATAAAGATACATTTGTTACCACTAAGTTTCACTGATCACTCACGTTTGTTTGTTTAAGACTTGTGTCTTTAATGCTGAGAACATCGGTTTCTATCCAGATCAAAGCTTTGATCCAAACCACAGTGTTGTAAATAACTTGAGCTGATTTTTGTCACATGACTAAGAAAAAGGCTCTTTTGTATGGGAGTGACAGAAATGTCATGATGACACCTGTAAACTTGATACACTGAATCAACTCTTCTTCTTTTCTCTTCCCTTTTAGGAAGCAGCTGTCAGTGTGAAACACTCTGCAGCTCCTCCAGTATATCTGCATCACAGAGACATGTAATGTGAGTGTTATTTGCATGACCTAACTTACTAACAGTGAGGCAATACTCCCTCCTACCCACGCTTTCTGTGGGTATTTTTACCCGAGCAGCTACCATATGGCCCTGGAAAAAATGCATCCGACCCTACCGACCATCGAGTAAATACTTTGTTGCTGAATATTTTGCTACACTGTCAAATTACCTCAAGGCCGTGTTACTTATTGATACTGTGTCTATTCCAAGTGGGATGAGACAAACATGACTGACACTCCA
>NW_024583742.1:44712-51567 GCF_018398535.1 Haplochromis burtoni
TTTTTTCTATCATGATTTTGGTAAAATAATACGTTGTCTACCTTAAAAATTAGGGTTACAAAACCAGTATACCGTATTGTCTTTTACAGATTCCACATTTTTTACACGGTATATTCCTGGCAACCACAGCTGCCGGTATTTTACCGTAAATTTGACAGCTTTTTGTATTTGCCTTTTTCTAAATATTGTCTCCATTTTTATTCTATTTTTTTTTATTTTCAGCTCTTTGTTCCTGCCTTTCTCTTTTCTCTGAGCTGAACTGAACATGTCTGTGTTTTGTAGCATCAGCAACAACGCGATGGTTCAAACAAACTACATTTGAAAGGAGTGTGGTGGTGGTGCTCTGTGCGTGTGTGTGTTTGTGTGCTTGTGCATGCCGAGAAACTCATGAAGGCAGTAAAACTGCTGTGGTACAGGATGCTGATGGTTCTGTGTACTGAGACCTTTGAAGCTCAGATAGAAAGAGTTTCCTCCAGCAGTAACAACCACTTCACTTTATTCTTACACATCAAGCACAGAGAACAAGAGGACACACAAACGAGGGTTTCCAAAGCTACAGACTGTTTGGGATCGTGCTGTAAATACATTCACTCATCTTCTTAACACCTCAGCAGCTGTCTCAGCTGTCCTGAGGCAGGCCAGCCTGAACAGGTGATCAACAAACTCAGCCTCCCAGCCTGAGCCGTCTGCGTGTTTAAGCATGTATATTGTGTTTGAGATGTCATCAGGTGCTTCAAACACACTCACATGGAGACTGTAGGTTATATAATAAACAGCCATTAATTAATTTTATGTGGAAAGACAAATGGCCGTGGATCACAGTGAGATCATGGCCCTGAGATAACAGACATGCACAAAACTCAGAATGTGTGTAATTATTAAATCAGTTGTTGTTGCTTAAGCAGAGATAAATCACACGTGTTTGCATAACACTGTTTTTGCTCCACAGTAAAGCTCATGCAGTACTCTCAGCTGTACTATCCACACAATGTTTCACTATTACCGTTGTAAAGACAAGCAGAGAGTGAAAGGAACATGAACGGTTTATTTCTCCACACTCCTCAGTGTAATTCCAACGGTAGGTGCAATAGACAGGAAGTGTTTAAGTATCCGTGTGGTTTGGTAAAGATTCATACCTCCTCAGTCCAACCCTTCCACCCTGGGGAGTGCAAAGGAGCTTGCACAAGCAAATTTAGCACATGCTATTGACTTAAGAGGACTGCATTTTCCAAGGCAATGCCTCAGAAAAAAGGGAGAGAGAGACAAAGGAGGATTGAAGAGGAGCAAGGGAAAGGAAATCCAATATACAATGATGGAAGAGAGAAATATATGGGGGGTATGCTTAGCTGCAGTCACCGCTGTCTGTTCATATGGATAAACAGAGGACGGGCAGACGGATGGATCCTACAGAGGGTTTCAACACAGCACACAGAGGCTTGACCACTGCCAGCTGTTCAGATACTGAGTTACACGTTTCTTTCTCTCAGTTTCTAAGGCAATCATCAGAACACGTCCAATGTACCTGATCCACATCAGCACACACCGAGCATCAGTTTGCACGTGTGCCCAGGTATGTCCAACACACACTGGATAAAATACTTTGGCCCACAGAACATCAAAACAGATGAAGTACAGTACTGATACTGTAATGCTGTATTTTTTGCTTTTTTAAATATTGCTGTGTTACAATGACGAGCTGCTCACTGCGTACGTGTCTATTTCCTGGCAGGAATTGGTACAAAGCTTTGCATAAACAGCAGTTGTGGAATCTGCTGCACTCGGTGAAGGATGTGGAGGTTTGTACTGTGACAAAAAGTTTGAACCTGATGACATAAAGACGTGAAAACTAAAAAGTCTGTTGAGCAGAAGATTCACATGCCAAAGAAAACACCAGGAGGGTTGAAGCTCATCGCTGCACTTCAGCAACAATAGTTTCACTTTTTATGACCAACATTTGTGTTTTCCACAGATGAAAAAAGTCTGCGCAGGAAAAGCAGCAAAATGATGCGACAAGATCGGCCCATGTGTACCAGAGGCAATGAACACACACAGACACACACACACACACACACACACACACACACACACACACACACACACACACACACCATTAGCTTCTAACAGACTGCTTCCCCGAGGAGTCGTGGCGTTTGTGTAGCCACATGAAACAAAGTGTGTGTGTTTGTCAATCCCAGCTGCTGCGTTCTCTCTGTGCATGCGTGTGTCTGCATGTTTGTGTGTGCGGACAGCAGCCAGGTGGTCTGGGCTGCCCTGTAAAGGTGATGTGTGCTGACTATTTGGAGTCAGGACGTGGCAGGTTAGCTCACTGCAGCGTGCTCGTATTTTATGTGGCAGCTCTCTCCAGTCTTATCATATTTTATATGGCCGCAATAACAGACTGTCTAGAGAAAAAGGGACCGCCTGCCACCGCACATGGTGCCAGCAGTAAAACCAGGCAGGCGCATGCTCGCGCAGAGCCATACAATGTGCTGGCACGTAACACGGCAGTTGACCGATCTGCTGAGTACTTTTACAGTAAACAAACAGAGTGAGGTGCAGAGTAATAACTGAAGCAAAACAGCACGATTAACAGAAACACAGCCATCGGAGGGACAGGCATGGAGCCACTTCAAGGAGTGAGCCAGCACTTACTCACTGCTGCTCTCAAATTCAGGTCTGAGCTGACATCTGTCTCTGCGCTGCTGCCCGCTGAACACACACTGGCACACACACGGGCGCACACACGGGCGCACACACGGGCACACACACGGGCGCACACACGGGCGCGCACATAGGCACACAGCTTAGCTAACAGTTTTGAGTCCATGTTCATGAGTGCATGCATACCAGAGCAGAAGACATGGAAGTAGTGAAGTGTGCACGGATCATTAAAGTTTTTCCAAAGTGCCAACCTGTGAACATGTTTGTATCAATAAGACACACAGAGCTGGGTCACAGTGCCACTGAAGTAATAATAGAAACAACAGATGCAGAATAATAAAGAAGAAGAGGAGGAGAATGAAGAGAAGCTTGTTTGCTGGTGTTGTGTAATGTCTTACCTGGGGCAGATAGAGAAAAGCAGGCGGGCACTGCAGAGAGTGGGCCAACATCCCCGACCCGGACAGCAGTACACAGCCAGAGTTCGCCATAGAGCACAGCATGTGGAGGCGGGACAGCTTACTCATGGAGAGTCACTCACACTACTGTTTACTTCACTCTCACTATCCTCGGTCTCTGCCTTCACTTCCTGTCCCCTCCCTTCTTGCTTCTTTACTTCTTTCAGTGGCAGCGATGAGCAGTCAGAGTTAATACAGCTGATGCACACACACCACTGAGGATGCCAGCACACACTCTCAGCAGCTGAAGCTCAAGCAAATCCCGTGTGTGTGTGTAGGAACGTGAAGCCTCTGCTTCTCTTCTTCTCTGTTTACTTTGAGAACGAGGTGCAGAAACCAAGGCACACAAGCAGCTACGGAGGGAGGGTGAGAGGAGGGATGCAGGAGGGAGAGAGAAAGGAGAGTAGAGAAGGAGGTGGACTAAGGCAGGACTAAAAAGATCTGGGAGGTCCTTAAGGAAAGGAAGGGAGTGATTGGAGGAAAAAAAGAGGGACTAGGAGGGACGGATTGGATGGAAGCGGAGTGGCTGGAAAAGAACAAGGAAGGAGAGGATGGGGAGGAGGAGAGAGGAGGCTCTGGAGTATCCTGACATCAAACGCGCGAGGATAAGAGACTGTGCATCTCTCTGTGTGTGCACACTCACACACACATAACAACAGAAGCTGGTCCACGTCATTAACACTTACTATAGACAGCTCTGCCATGACCAGCTCTGCGTTAACGCAGATCTGCTCTCCTCACACACAGACACACACACACACACACTCACACACCTCTACCATCAGTATCTCATTGAACAACACAGTATCTCAGCAGTAAGACCACTCAATGCAGCACTGCGCCTCCTGCATGCATGAACAGTGGACCTGCATGTTCTGCCCACACGCTGGCAGAACAAACCGTACTGTGAGTGGTGCTAACACCAAAGTACAAACAGAGCTGTTAGGACTGATGAGGCTGTGAAGCTGCTGAACAGTGTCTCCAACAGGTTTAGTTCAGAGGCCTCCTGCTGCCTCCTTCACCACACAGCCTCAGCACCTCCGTACCAGCTGAGCTGAACAACTACTGGCCAGCTGTCCTCAAACATACCAGAGAGTCCACCTAACAGCACTGATGAAACATCTCCTTCTGAGACTGCGTACAGACTGAATCTGACAGAAGACGATGCAGTCGTCTGTATATTACAGACATGGCTGCCCAGTGATGATCAGCGTCTTTACTTACTGAAGTCTGGCTGTTTCTACTGAGAGTCTTCAGGAAATGTCACTGCTGACGGATTCCTGCCTGACAAACATGCTGCAGTGGTCTGTCTGTCACGGTCAGAGGTGGCAAAGTACAGACTTTCTTTAGTACAAGTACAAATACTTTTGTTAAAAAATACTCCTGTAAAAGTTAAAGTACTGAAGAGGTATCGTGGCTTTGCCTCCACACCTAAACAGGAAAATGAGTCCAGTCAGGGCAGCCGAGAACATACAGGAGGCCTCCTCAACAAAGTTCTACTCAAACAATCACTTAAGAAAATAACTCTGCAAACTGACCAAAGGAGAGCCAGCTCGACTTATAAAGTAAGGGAATGAACCATCGTATACTTTAAAGGGGAAAACCATAGAGACAACAGCTCAGTGTAATAAAGGATGAATTGCATTCCCTCCTGTGTGGTCACAGCAGCTCCACCCTCAGCCTCTTACTCAAACCAGAGCAGCAGCCAGGTAACTAAAAACCAGCACAGCAATTACTACCACACATACCACAACAAACAATACAACACAGGTCTATGCAGTCATTTACGCTATGGCCCAATGAAGGACTTGAGTTACTTCCTGGTCACTGAAGCTTAGACAGAAAGGTAAACATGAATACTACCAGAGTGTTTCAGCTATTGGGAAAATACAGTAATCATAAGTCAAAGATGATTGTACTGCATGTAATCTTTAAGTCTGCACTTAATGAAAGTGAGCATCCTTCCCTTTGAATCGAAGCTCTCTTCTTGCTCTCCTGTCTTTCTCATCTTTCTCTGAGTGAAGTTAGCTCTGCAACACACTGTGAGACAAACTGCACACAAACAGTTTGTGTGACTGTTGATGGTTGTTGAGCTGATAGAAACGCTGCATTTGAAATTAAAAATCTAACTCCCTTCATGCTCGTTTCTCACAGGTTAGATGCAAACTTACATCCTGGCCCACTTTAACCCCTCAGTATAAAAGCTATAAATGATACTGTTAAAGTAAGGAGCCTGTTTTGAAACTGTAAGAAGCTTAAAACACGACAATGATACTTAAGCACAATAACTGTTGCACTTATAAATAGTTTCTGCTCTACAGGAGCAACAAAGCACTTTATACAAATGTTTCTCACATTCATTCCAGCATTCATATGTTTTATTGAAGGGTCTACCTTAAATCATAAAGCGCCTTTAGCGCTGTATAAATGAAGTTGAATGCTCCAATGGATGCATCGTAGAGCAACTTAGCATCTCTCTAAGGATAACAATGTGGGATCAAACCACCAGCGTTCTGATCAGTAGATGAGCTGCTCTACCCGCTGAGCTACAGCCACCGCTGTGCTGCGGGCTTTCAGTACAGGTCTGGGTCACCCACAGCTCTACAAGGCTGATCTGTCCTGATCTGGCATTATTTAGTATTAACACTATTATGTGTATTAGAAAGTAGATTTTTAGTCTCACTATTATTATTTTATGTATTACTATTAGTACTAGTGTTGTTAGTATAATGTTCATATGCAGCATGCTGTTATTAGTATTTCATTGTGGTTTAAACTGCTGTAACAAACTATGGGCTGAGAAAACATTGTCTTGTACCCACATACATCTAACAGTTTAATGGGTTGGATGAAAAGAAGACATCAGTGTACGGTGGAATAATCCTTCAGTTACAGATGAAAACAAGCATGTCGTTAACACCCGTATACGAGTCATAGAGCTGACGGCATGTAATTTATAGCTCAGCTGTGAGGAGGATATTTGGTTTAAACGCAGTCTTTCCCTGAAAAAAAAGAGCTAATGGATGAATAATGAGCAACACTAAAATATGTATATGCCCCACTCTGTTCCCTCTCTATCTTCCTAATTTATGGGGCCTCAGAGAGGAACAGCAAACAGCAGTTTCTTCATATTTTGATGCTATATTTATTTTTCATCCACTACAAAACTCACCAAATAACAAAGTTATTAAGTTAAATAAAAAAAGTGAAGGTAAGTCATAATTTTAGATCTATTCCGCTCGGAGGAATGGCAGAGAAAAAAAACAGGAGTGATGCTGTCCACTGCTGTTCACCCTGCTAACACATGACGTACTGCACAGTACAGCTCAAATCACATCATCAAGTTTGCAGATGACACAACAGTGGTCGGTCTCATCTCCAACAATGATCAATACAGAGAGGAGGTGAACTCCTGGTGGACTGGAGTGAGAACAACAACCTGTCTCTAGGGAGATGGTTGTTAACGTCAGGTAGAGCTCAACGACCCACAGCCCACTGCACATCAATGGATCTGCTGCTGAGATGGTCAACAGTGTGAAGTTCCTGGGTGTGCACATATCAGCTAACCTCTCCTGGAACCTGAACACCACCACCACCATGAAGAAAGCCCAACAACATCTTCACTTAGGAAACTGAAGAAGGCCAGTCGCCCTCCTCCCATCATTTTACCAGTTAACCATTGAGAGCTACAATGTGTATGCAATATATCTATATCTATGTATAAAAAAAACACCCAGCA
>NW_024583743.1:0-1848 GCF_018398535.1 Haplochromis burtoni
GGCTGGACATGGGATGAACTTATGTAAAAAAGGTGATTGAATGGGTAGATGAAGGAGAGAGGAGGGGGCGAGTAAGCACTAGGCAGCACATTAGTTGGTGGTTGCGGTAATGGTATAAAGATATTTTTGTGAAAGAACTCTGGGAGAATTTCCACTGAATGCCCCACTGAATGGGGATGCTTCCTGTTGATTGATTATCATCAACTCAGAACTCAGAGATAGATGTATCTTCAGATTCAGTAGTGCCTATTCTCTCCAAAAAAATCAGCATTAGCTCAGAGCAAATTAATTAGGCAAGTATAATGGATGTGGTTTCATTATTGTTTTGTGATTATTGTTGTCATTAAAGCAACATTGCTTTAATACAATTTCCTGCAATTGAAGTCTAAATTTTGGATATGCCACTTTTTAGGTCTTTGTGAAACAGTAAAAGTAAAAATCTGAATATTAATCCTTTTTAGTGTGATTAGCTCTTACAGGTTACTCCAGCCCTTTAAAAGTAACAGATCCATGATGCCTATCCTAAAATCAACCCAGATTATCAGTTGCAACAATCGAGAAGGTTGCTGCCTCCAACAGGTGTGGCTGTTAACAATAGACCTGCAAAGCTACTCAGCTCCCTGGCTCTTATCAGAGGAGGCAGGGAAAAAAACCTGGACTTCAGTGTGGTCAAAACAATACTAGAAAGGGGGGGACCCAAGTGACAACGGTGGAATGATTAATAAATATGAGCCTTTATTTTGGAGGCTGAACAAAAACATTAGGTGTGTCACAAAACGTAGGCTGCATCCTCCTGAGGCGGCCAGAGCCATAGACCCACATAGACCAATTATGTCACAGTGTGTGTGTGTGTGTGTGTGTGTGTATGTTTGTCTGTGTTCGAGCTGGGCTACTCTCACACAGTATTGTGTGCAATGGTTTATCGACCTCCAAAATACAATAATGACTTTGCTGACATATTGTCAATAGAAAATTGTACTTAGTAGTCAGTATAATCTTTAAATCTTTAATGATATAAGTTTGCATATGGTAGAATACTGCATGTAATCATTTGTGTTTAGAAGTATATAGTTGGTGGCATATTGAAAGAATGTCTCATCCTAGGAAGTCTGTAACAACGGTGTGTACTTTCCAGGGTGTTCTGGCGTTCACCCCCACATCCTAGGAACATGGGAAAGGTTGTACCTTGTCTTATTGTTTTACGGGAGGATTAACGTAGCTATGTCAGCTATGTCAACAACCATGCCGGCACACCAATCTGTTGGTTCCTCAACTCGGGTAATGACACCAAGCTCTTCCATTCGTTGGAGTTCCTCCTTTACCCTTCCCATTAGAGGCAGAGGAAGCCTTTGCGGAGTTTTGAGCGAGTATGGCACAGCGTTCGGTTTGAGTTTAACGTGATAGGCCTGCTGCACTTTCCCTAGACCATTGCAAAGTTTAGGGTAAGTAGTCTTCAGAGTGTCCATTGAAACCGCGTCAACTCGCACCAGCAGGCCAAGAGCTGTAATGGCGGGCAGGGCTAGCAGTGGAGTGCTCAGGTTTCTTACAACATAGACCTTCTCTGTTGTCTGTTTTGCTCCGTAGTTGAGCTGTAGCTTTGTAAAACCAGCAACGTCCAGTGGTGTTTTTCCAGGCCCTGACAAAGGTTTTTCTGGCTGCTGGAGAACTGGCCTGTGTTCATTAGCAAAAATTTTTGATAAGTCCGAGTGAGCTACTACAGTCATATCTGCTTCAGTATCCAGTTTGAAAATGATTTTTGCGTCTTTCACTTGTATGATGGCTGTCCACGCCTGGCTGTCACTGGAAACTGAGCCTAGGAAGAAACCTTGCTCCTCTTCCTCCTCAATA
>NW_024583743.1:2428-5592 GCF_018398535.1 Haplochromis burtoni
TCATGAGTCTGTGGTCTGGGAGAGAGTCTGTAACTCTGTCTGCAAAATACAGTAAATAAAGACCAATGTTGAGCAATTAATTATATAGTTACTTCTTCAAAAAAGTTACTGAGTTATGCAAACAGCAAAGTTTTTGCAGCTGTTTACCTAAAAATGCAGCCAAGTTTTTTTTAAATAAACATTTCAAACTATTTACAGAACAATCAGCTATTCTGCATCAAATTTGATGCCACACAAATTATTTGTGCCACTCCAAAAGAATAATTTCTGTCCACTATGAGATAAAGGAGAACAACAGCCTGATACCTGCAGGCCTGAGAGCAGCAGGTGTATCACTGCTGTAACTCCTGTAACATTCAGCAGTTTCCTCATTGTTCTGACACACACAACTAAACTATTGACTACACTACACACTAACTACACAAGATTTGCGCTAAACGTCGCAAATCTGTCACATCACACGCTGTCACTCCTAAAACTTCCCCCCTTCCCTAAACAACTAATGCCATGTTGCCATTTCATTTTTTGACTGGTCGACATGGTACATTTTTCCACCAATAGGAAAGGCTGGGGGCAGGGGTTTGCACAGGTGGAGAGTGCTTTTGAGCGTTTTCCTCAGCGTTTTGAGCGTTGTGACCCAGATTCAAAGCTGGGTCACAGCCTGCAAATATAATCAGCAAATAAGCATTAAAAATATACATTTAAATTTCAACATGGCCAAAGTGACGAAGGTCAAGTATGATGGAGGGGCTGAGACAGATCCACACTGGAGTCCAGAGAGCAGGAAGATCATGGATTCTCTGGGAAAACTGGCTTTTGATCATCTGCAGAAAGGAAACCTGATCTTTTATGACTCAGACCTGACAGAGTGTGGCATCGATATCAGAGCAGCCTCAGTGTACTCAGGAGTGTTCACACAGATCTTTAAAGAGGAGAGAGGACTGTACCAGGACAAGGTGTTCTGCTTCATCCATCTGTGTTCAGGAGTTTCTGGCTGCTCTTCGTGTCCATCTGACCTTCATCAACTCTGGACTCAATCTCCTGGAACAACAACAAATGATGTCCAAGTGGTTTAAATTGTTTAGAAAACAAGAACCACAAAAATATGTATATTCTGTAGAGAAAGACTTCTACCAGAGTGCTGTGGAGAAGGCCTAACAGAGTATAAAATGGACACCTGGACTTGTTCCTCCACTTCCTCCTGGGCCTTCCACTGCAGACCAGTCAGATTCTCATACGAGGTCTGATGTCACACACAGGAAGTAGCTCAAAGACCAAACAGGAAACATTTCAGTAAATCAAAGAGAAGGTCAGCGAGAATCTGTCTGCAGAGAAAAGCATCAATCTGTTCCACTGTATGAATGAACTGAATGATCGTTCTCTAGTGGAGGAGATCCAACAGTCCCTGATATCAGGAAGTCTCTCCACAGATAAACTGTCTCCTGCTCAGTGGTCAGCTCTGGTCTTCATCTTACTGTTGTTAAGAAATAAATATATATTCTTAATGCTTATTTGCTGATTAGATTGTTTTATGAGAGGCCCTGACTTGACTAGGTCACAGGCTGACAGGAAACTGCATGTTTTTGCAGCATATGAGGAGTAGACAGAGAGTGAAACTAAGTTCAGACGAAGGGTGACAGGTTGCACTGCACAACAGACCTCAGAAAGGGGAAGTTATTGCAAGCTGCATAGGAAGTAAGACACAAAGAAAAGAGGAACGGAGTAAAAGGAGTTGTTTGTATCGAAACTATGTGACGTGTGAAGTACCAAAATAACACCTATATGAGACTCATGTTGAGCTTCTAATGTTAGAGATTCTGCAACTGGCTTTGGGCTGTGCGGGGCTCTCTCTTCCGGAAGATGATTGAATAAAAATATATAAATGTTTTGACCACTCTGAGTCAGGTTTTCTCTGTTCTATCATGGGGATCAAAGAATCTGGTTTAATATTTGGTATTTCCGCCCAGTTCCTTTGTAACAGAGAGAACAAATGTGGCTGAAGGTGGCTGAGCTTTTCCTGTATTGATCAGCGGAGTTAGCCTCGGGCACCAGATAATTTAGCTGTGGAATCCCCACAGTGGTGCTTTTAAATGTATTTAAATTAATCCAGGATAGGAGTTAGACTCCGAGGAGCGTGGTTGCTCAGCGTGTGAGGCTTTTAAATTAGTCCTTGGTGATTGCCTTTCCTTTGTGCAATTGGATGGACATGCTGTTTGTAGCCATGTGTGTTTTATGTTACAAACTGTGCAAAGAATAGGTAGCTTTTCCTGTGCTATATCTGGTGGTTGCATACAGGTGTCTAGAACAAGACCAGGTCGAAGTTCCTCCTTTTCTTTCTCCATATCTTGTAATGGCTCTCCATTTGACTGTTCAGGCTCCATTAGTTCATTTACATCATGACATGACTCAAGCAGTCCAGCTGTTGTATCCTCAGTGGTTCTTCTTTCTGGTACAATTTGGTGGTCGAAGTTTCTGGGCAGTGCATCTTGAATATCTGCATCAGCAGTGTCATGTTCCGTCTCAATTATCTGATTATTTGTGGGATCAGCAAAAGTAGCTTCATCATCTTTGTATTCTGATTGTATTCTGAATGCATCTCTTTTAGCTTTGATAATCCTGTTAACACATTCTTCATGTTCACAGTGTAGAAGTGTTGGTATCCTTTGAATCTGATGTGTCTTTTCAGTTGTACCTGCAGGAGCTGGGCTTCATTGCTAGGTCTGGGAAGACAGTTTACTGTGGTTTCCACATCTGATGGTACACAAACAACAGCCCCATGTATGGCTCTTTGCTGTCCTTTTGGTAATGCAATGATTTTGGCAAACGGGAGAATTTTAGCAGTCAGTTGTCGTTCTAGTACATTTAATTCACATAATAAAGGTCAATCAAATGGACCAATATGGCAAGGCCATGATGATCCAATAAATCCGCTTGGCATCTTTCTTGGCCTTAAGACAGCAATTCTGATGGCTATAGATCCAAACGGGACAAAAAAAAGAAAAAAAAAAGAAAAGAAAATAATTCACTCAGTTCAATTGGAATGGGTGCTAGTGCTAAATTGTTTGCCACTGTGATGGATGACATCTTTCCTCGTTGTAGGTCGCCGTCACAGTTGTAGCAAATCCACTTCTTGGCTTCCACATTTGTGATAATGTTGGCAGCAT
>NW_024583743.1:43436-44466 GCF_018398535.1 Haplochromis burtoni
TGAAAACACATTTGTATTCACTGGCTTTTGACTCTGTGGTTGACTAACTTGTATTTTATTGTTTTTGCTATATTCATTATTTTATCGTATTTATTATTCTTATGGTAACTATTATGTTTCTATTGTTCAGTACTTTGGTCATCCTTGCGTGTTTTTAAAGTACTATATAAATAAACAATGATGATGATGATGATGATACAAACACTGCTTATATGGTACAAGTTCCTCTTTTTTGTCTGGCTTCCTGTATTTATTAATATGCTAGTATAGCTCTATACTAACTTCCTGTTTTTCAGTCTGGCTGAGCACTTAGGTTGTGAGTCACAAGTGGCCTTGCTTTACAACCCTTCATTATTAAAGTACATAAAACAATATAATCAGAAAACAAGCACTAAGAGTATATTAATTACATGACAACATCCTGAACATTTATGAACATCAATCAAAGATCTGAAATATAGAAAAACAAGAACATCTGCTGTCAGTGAACTCACCTCAGAGTCTTGAGTCGACAGTTGGGACTCTCCAGTCCAGCACAGAGAAGCTTCACTGCTGAAAACGTCAGGTCATTTAAACTCATGTCCAGTTGTGTCAGATGGGAGGGGTTGGATTTCAGAGCAGAGGCCACAACTTCACACTGAGTCTCTGAGAGTCGACACTGAGTCAGTCTGTGATTAGAAAATATAAAATGTGTTATTATAAAAGAGGAAATTCTGCATTATAAATAGACTGAATGTACATGAAGACAAAACGGAGTGACGTCACAATCTGATGAACGTCTGCTCTTTACATCTGTGCTTCAGCTCCTCTTACTGTGTTTGACATGACACAATGACTCAGTCTCTCTCAGACCTGCAGACTTTTAATGAGCATTTTTGTTTGGCTTTAATGTGCAGATGAAGGAGGGAAGATGGCATCACTTTAAGGCTTCCATAATGTTCACGGTCTGTCAGTCAGATCTGATCCAAAGTCAGACATTTGGACTGTTTCCTGTTTTGAATCTGACTCCAGAACATTTTGAATGAGTTCA
>NW_024583743.1:44904-46010 GCF_018398535.1 Haplochromis burtoni
GCAGATTTAAAATACTGCCCCCAAATGACACAACACATGAACTACATGTAGAAGTGAGTCTACAATACACAGCATATGACTACCAATGCAGGATAATGCACATACACATTTCCTGATAAACAGAAAATATAATTTTATCTGAGAAACTCCAACTAATGAGAGTTACTGTGTACATCTGAAGAACTAAACTACTAATCTACACTAATAAAGTGTGTTAATGATCACATCTGGACTCACCGAGCCTTTTGGCAGTTCCTCACAGCTGGAATCAGTCTCAGTTGTCCCTGCTCTGATATGTTGTACCTCCGAAGGTCAAACTCATCCAGAACCACCTCTGACATCTGCAGCATGAAGGCCAGCGCTGAGCACTGGATCTCAGAGAGTTTCTTCTCTGATCTGTTCTCTGACTTCAGGAACTCTTGTATCTCCAGATGTACTGAGAGGTCGTTCATCTCCATCAGACAGTGGAAGATGTTGATGCTTCTATCAGGATACATGTTATCACTGTTCATCATCTTCAGGTTGTTGATGACTCTCTGGATGATTTCTGTACTGATCACTGTTTGACCCAGCAGACCTCCTAAGAGTCTCTGGTTGGACTCCAGAGAGAGGCCATGAAGGAAGCGAACAAACAGGTCCAGGTGGCCATTTTTACTCTGGAGGAATTTCTCCATGACTCTGTTCAGAAATGCATCGTATGATCGGAGATCCCTTCCAAAAAGCTTCTTGGTCATAGAAGTTATCTTTTGGAAGTAAATCATCTGCGTTCTCATCATAGTGCTCTGGTCCCAGACCTCTCTTGGATCCACGTAATCATTCACTAATCCTTCATCATCACTATAATTATCAGTATCACTATCATCATCTTCATACTCTTCCTCCTCATCCCAGATGAAGTTTCCCACCTGGGGACATAGGAAGTTCTCCACCACCTCTGTCTTCCTGTTGGTGAAACAGTGGAACATGTAGACTGCAGCCAGAAACTCCTGAATGCTTAGATGAACAAAGCAGTAGATTGGTTTGTGGAAGATCACACACTCTCGTTTGAAGATCTCTGTACAAACTCTTGAGTACACCGAGCCCTCTGTGACACCCAGACCACACTG
>NW_024583743.1:47419-51344 GCF_018398535.1 Haplochromis burtoni
CACAAAGCACAGCAGGGCAGCTGCTCCTCCTCACAAACGCCACTGTTCTTCCTCTCTCTGTGAACACATTTCTTTATCACTAAAATCATTTACTGACTTTTGCACAAAATATCCAAATTTAAAAGATGGTGCAGAAGTCCTGTGGGTCAGAGCATTCAATCTGGAAACAAAGTGATGATTCATTGATTTCATCAACACTATTGAACTCATTTTCTGTCTGCCTTTCTCATTAAACATTCAGCAATCTGCTTGCAGTTTGCTGTGACTGCACATTTCCCACAAAGACTTCACAGTAAAAGCCTTCCATTGGAGGGTGCTGTTTATATCCTTCATGTTTTCCAGTCAGTGTATACAGATTATCTTTGTTTAGTTAATAATTGTGATTACTTTACAGAAGTAACTGATTAGTTACAGAAACATATCCAAGGTGAGCAGGTACCCCTCCAGCATAAACTCTAAGCAGCTAAAACATGAATGAATGTAAAAGGTGTCCCAGCTGTCAGTCAGACTGTACTCGGTGCTACATTAGAGATGTGGTTTCTGACAGCTGCTCCAGCTGCAGGATCAAACAGAAGTCCAAACATATTTGCCTTTGTTGCTTCTTATTATTGAACAACACAGCTGAGCATTGGTAATGCAGCCTTTAACATTAGCATTGTTAGCATATATGCAACAGAAATGTGGTCAGAAACTGGTATTGAGGGGCTGGCATAGCGAGAGGAGACGATCGCTGTTCCCACTCTCAAGTATTACAACCAACCCACCGCTGACTCGGTAAGAGTCAGGGGGTCATGCAGTGGGCCAACCCTTTCCCACTCAGTCTGAGGGGAACCCACACTGCACACTGGTCCTAATGTCAAACCACACAACAATTCCAAGGAAGGAGGAGAAGAAAGAAAGACTGAGGAAAGGAAACAATCAAAGGGAACATTAACAGATCAGCTTCTGTAGCGTCTCCAGGTTCTCCTGGTGACCAGCCGCTGTGTCCACACTGGCTCCAGTAGCTTCTCTTAATCTATTTAATCATTTATTAGTTAGGTGTGTAATTCTCATATTCTTTTCCCCCAACCTCATTTTGATCAGGACAAGTTTTTCTCTGAGTTAAACTAATAAGACTAGACATCTCTGTTCAGCAGCTGTGAGATGAAGGCTCCAGGACATCTTCAAGGATACTAAATATTTCAGAATAAGCTTCACCACAATCATTTTCAGAGCTCTGGTCTCTGCTATCAAACTACAACTGTTAAACTAGAACTACAGATTTCAAAATTTTATTTTAGAAACTTATTCTCAAAGGACAACATGAAAGATTATATCATTTTTTTCAAAAAATGTTTTCATAATTTTTAAACATTATTACATATATTTTGAATGAGTTGTATCCATGAAGTAAAGAAAAAAAAACATGTTTTAGAAGATCAGTCATTGCAGTACGAAACATCTATGAGATCAAAGACATTCATGAAACATTGCTGACAGTATCTCCTGTGACAACTTTGTGCAGCAACTCTAAACATTTTTGTAACTGTTGATCGTTCATGTCAGTTTGAGTTTGTTTGGTGCTTCTAAAACATTTTCTTACGTTACTTTGACGACATTTAGAAGAATTACTTGTTTGCTTTGTGTCTGTCTTGCTTTCTCCTGACATTTACTTCATATACACAATATCCTTCTGAGAACCAGCCTATACATTAATGTGATCTGTAATGGACATTTGTTTTTTTTATCTATATCTTTTGATTGATTCAAGCTGCCATACTAGTCAAAGGAGTTTGCAAAGAAAAGCGTCTGGACTTCTTTAAGTTACTTGAAGACGTTTCACGTTTCACCTCTCGAGGTGGCCTCTTTTAGCTCCAAATAGACAGGAAATCACAAGAAATGTTCAATGGAGAGATTATTTTTTTGGAGTCAGTGGATACTGAAGTGCAAAGTTTCTGCAGAGCCTATCACTACTTCATTTGGCCATCAGATTAGTTCAAGAACAAAGCTTCATGAAATAGGTTTCCATGACAACCAGCTGCATTCAATCCTGACATCACCAAGCACAATGGTCCAGTGGTGTAGAGCACATGGCCACTGGACTCTGGAGCTGCGGAGATGTGTTCTCCGGAGTGACCAATCACACTTCTCCATCTAGCAATCTGATTCACAAGTATAGATTTGATGGTTGCCAGAGCAAACCATCAAATCTATAGCAAACCATCCAGAAAATTTGATTATTTTTTCACAGCTGAAAAACAACATTTATTCTCTATTGGAATCTGCATCGTCCAATCCAAAGGTCACAATCTGAAGGAAACATCTGGTTTTGTTTCCTGTGATTAAATCTGAGCATCAGTATCGTGGGATTTATCCACTACATCCACACCACTGTTGTTCAGTGTTGTCATGATGGCTGTCTCATTAACAGCAGCAAGTATGATCCAGGCTTTAGCTGCTTTGGTTGTCACATTCAAAAATATAACTTTTTGATCTGATTTTAGATCAATTGTGTTAATACAGTATGTCAAAATGAAAACATAACTGTAAATTCAGACACATGAGGTTGTGCTGAAAAGAATGATACCAAACAAGGCAAAGTAAATAGTTTTTAAAGGTGAAATGTAGAAGTCAAATCAAAAGTAGTTAAAAATGGCCAATTATACCCTGGACCCCATGGTTAAACTTTTTTTTAAGTAACGCAATAGTTACTTTTCAAGTAATTAATTACTTTTAGAATCTTGTAACTCAGTTATTAACTAAGTTAATTTTTTGATGAAGTAACTTGTAACTGTAAGTAATTACTTTTTCAAAGTAACTTGCCCAACACTGCTCAGTACGCACTTTCCCCACAGACATGAGCATCACTGTCCTCAAACAGCAAATAACCAAGTATAATATTTTGATCTTGTCTCTTTCATTGTTCTTTCTTTCATTTCTTTCTTTCTTTCTTTCTTTCTATCTTTCATTCTTTTTAATGAATCTTTTTAACAATCTAAGGATGTTTCAGGTCATATTTATCCAGGAAAACACAAACATGTACAGGAGTCATCACAGCTCTCTGACCTCGTTGGTCCAGGTTCACCACTGAGTTGGAGGTTTCGTTTGGACCAGTCACTCCTCACAGACGGACAGCTGGACCTTGCAGACTGTGACCTCTGACCTCTGCAGACACAAACACGATTGAAGCAGCTGACTGCAGATAATGCAACTGTTTCCTGTCAGTAACAGTCCTCTTAGATTAGAGTTCAACTTTTTACAGGAAAACTGGACAAAACTGATTTTTGTTACAAACTCATTTTCATTTCCTCTCAGCTGACAAACACAGTCAGAAATTCAACCAGAATCAACACTAATTATAATGTCAGTGCAGAATTATTTCTGTTCCTCAGTGAGTTCAGCTCTCTGACCTCGTTGGTCCAGGTTCAGTACTGAAGTCTGGAGGATTATCTCTGGAGTCGTCACTTTCACAGCTGGATCCTGCAGACTCTGCTCTGTCCTCCTCTTTCTCCATCATCATCTTCTTGTGGACTTTAGTCAGTCTGAAATCACAAACACTCCGTGAGTTCACATTAACAGAAGTAACTGAGTTACAGTCGCTGACCTCTGACCTGTCATGTAACCTAGAAAAAAGGTCACATGATCCAGAGCAGCGATCACAGAAACATGATCTCACCTGCTGACTTAGAAATTTAAGTCATTTCGAAACACAAAACGCAAGACAATGACTGAACATTACGAACAGCTCTGAGTGTGATACAGTCAGCTCACTGCAAACTCTGACCTCAGTATGAATTAAAGCTCTTTTATGGCCACTAAGACACTTTAGGATCACATGATGTCCACACATGATATCTGTGACTGTCGTAGTTTAACATGTGAACTTCATACATGTAACATTCATGTTGATGCAGATCTCAGTCCCACATCAGCTCTGCTGAATAAT
>NW_024583744.1:0-922 GCF_018398535.1 Haplochromis burtoni
TATTTTGTATTGAATTAATTGAAGACTGGGATTTCTAATTAAATGAAAGCTTTGTATGCATATCTGAGACAAGAAGTTTTGGTCTAAGTTAACTAATAAATCAGCTTCCCATTTTGCAATAGGAAGTGATATTGATTCATCTGTTTTAGAAAGCATTCTGTACAGTTTGGAGAGTAATTTTGGGGTTTTAAGAGTAAGAAATTATGCCACACTTGATGGTGTTTGTAGTTCAACCTGACCGGGTTTAAATTTCTTTTTTACTATGGACTTAATTTGTTGGTATTCTAAAAATCTTTTCTTGTTGATCCCATATTGTGTAACTAGTCTGTCAAATGGAATAAATTCTGTTCCTTCTAATATATGTTCTAAGCATGTGATTCCTTTACAACTCTGGAAAGTTTATCATATTATTGTTTTGTAACACATCAGGGTTGTTTCAGATAGGTGTACGTTTCCATGGGATTAATGAAGACTCCGTCAATTTTAGAAACTCCCACTATGCTGTCAGAGAAGAGCTAATGTTGACGCTTTTAACCCTTTAAGACATACCATAGAAGCAAGTCTGCCAGAGCTTATATTATATTTTTACATGCTGTAGAGCCATTTTTGGGAGCATTTCAAGTTGATATACATCATTACAACCATTATAGCCCAAATTTTAATAATATGAATAAATAACAATAACATTAATTAATAACAGAAAAAAGTTGTAAATAAAGAGATTTTTGAAATTAAAAAAAAATTTGAAAACTTTTCTTTTTGCATTGAATTTGTACAATTCCAGCTTAATGTTGCAATAATTGCAAGTACTAGAAGCTCTGATATACTATGATTGATTTTTGTTCATTAAATATTTTTTGGTGTTCTTCTCAGGCTTGAACAATATGATAAAACACTTGGGAGCAAATATACACATTATTAG
>NW_024583744.1:1786-3584 GCF_018398535.1 Haplochromis burtoni
GTGCTATTACTGATCTCCCCCTCAGGACATGCTGTACAGTCATAGCAGCAGATGGGTTTTCCTTTCTGCAACACTTTACGAGTTCCTGGAGGACAACTGTCCGTGCACACTGACACTGGCACCTGTCAAAGACATAAATGTTGGAGAATACATGTAAATATTTACTATGCAGCTGTAATCATTGTTTACTAAAGTTTGACTGCTTACTTTCGTGCTACCCTCCATCCAAGTAATGTTTTTGTCGATCTGGAATTCCTGGCCCACGGGCCGTGATGCATCGTACAGCCCTACAGCCACTATCTCAGTCGCACCGTTTTCACTTTTCTGCCAGTTAGCCAGTTCATAAATAGCCACAGGATCCCCATTAGCATCAAATGACACTTCATAGCCATTTCGGGAAAAATTTACTTTCTTCAGCTCAATTAAAATCTGAAAAGATGAAATTATGTATAATGGGAGGGGAAAGGGAAAAAAATAATTATGCAATATTTCAATAACAAATATTAATATTACATATCAACTCATATTGCAGTTGATGAAAGACACTGGCATCAACATATTTATTTCTTCTGACCTGTTTGGACTCTAACTTGGTTAACTTGTCACACTTTGCAGTGCCATTTATTTCCTGGCACACTGCATTATGGATGGCATGTGCTACTGCATACACGGCCTTGTACACCATGTTAGTAACTCTGAGCTGTGATTTGTCAGTGGACTGGTTTTGCAGATTCTGTATGTCTTCATTTCCATCACATACTTTCTTCTTTGCAGTGGCATCTAAAAATTACAAAAAGGGCAAACAATCACACGAGTGCTTCTGATTGGTTGAGGAAGAATAAAGTAGTTTATCATGGCCCTTTCTCAATTCTCAAGTACACGAGTCTGTACTCATGTTCTCTGCGAGTCCGGACTTGCCAAGAACACGAGAATGCAAGCACGGACTCGCGATTTGTACAGTTGGAACACCACACTTGATGATATCACGGGTCCGGAGTTTTTACTGCCGTCCCCTCTTAATTTAACTGTGATTAACCCTCTGGGGTCGATGAACGCGCCGGTGCGTCAAAATCACATGACCAATTTAAGACGACACAGCAACAAGATGCAGCGACCCAGAGTCTCCATTTCAATGTGGGTCTAAAGTGCGGACTTCAAACTATATACCAGTTTTTAAATGGCCACGTAAAACCAGAGTTGTGATAACAAATACACACTATTGTTTTTTCTAAACAAAACAGTGGTGTTTACAGCTGGAAGAAACAGTAAAAACTGTTTTCTACAGACAGCGCCTGCAATCACTCCCCGCTTGCAAGTGAAAAAAGAAACAACACCCATTTCCTATTGGTGTTAAATTGTGCCATATCAACCAATCAAAAGATGATATGGCAACATGCGGTATTTTGTTGTGTATGAAGAGGGGGAAGTTTTAGGAGTGACACTGGTGACAGAAAGCGGGCGAGCAAAGAGAGAGCGTGTTTTCATATGTGAGACATTAGTGACGTTGAGTGTGTTTGGAGGCTATATTTAGTGTGTAGTGTAGTCACTGTTTTGTGTGTTAGTTATACTAGTCAATGTCACATTTGCTCCAGAAAAAGCCACCAAAGGCAGATTCCAGTGTAAACGCTATCCCCACATGGAAAACAGGACTGGTAGAACTACTGTTGTCAGAACTGCAGGGTTTAGGCCTGTGGTGTTCTCCTATAATAATAATAATAATAATGGATTGGATTTATATAGCGCTTTTCAAGGCACCCAAAGCGCTTTACAATGCCACTATTCATTCACTCTCGCATTC
>NW_024583744.1:3609-8614 GCF_018398535.1 Haplochromis burtoni
ACATTCACACACTGGTGGAGGCAGCTACGGTTGTAGCCACAGCTGCCCTGGGGCAGACTGACAGAAGCGAGGCTGCCATATCGCGCCATCGGCCCCTCTGGCCAACACCATGGCAGTAATGCTGCCCAAGCACCAGGATTTTGAAATTTTTTGTCTGAATCTAGATCAATTGTTCTAATATAGTATGCCAAAATGAAAAATAACTCAAATTTCAGATATTTGAGGTTGTGCTGAAAATAATGATACCAAACAAGGCAAGATAAACAGTTTTTAAAGGTGTAAATATAGAGGTAAAATCAAAAGTAGTCAAAAACGGCCAATTATACCCTGGATCCAGAGGGTAATAAAAATGTATGGAAAAGATACTTTGAGAAATTAATCCTCGTGGGTTCACATGAAATATGTTTCCTACTGAATTAAAATATATCTCAGCCAACCGATTTACTCAGGAACAAATAGAAACACTGAAATAAACCAAGCATTAACATTTCGAAGTCATCTAAGAGACTTATATATCATGTTTAATCTGAGTAGCGAAAGACCAGCGGAGGGGTTGAAAATGATGTGCCGGGAGTCCACTGTTCTGGCTAAGTATCCTCGACCTCCGGTCTGCTATGGAGCTGGTGGGTCAGACGTCTCCTGAAAACGTCAGAGCACTTTGGAAATATTGATATCTTGATAAGTCGAGCAGATATTCGAAGCTTACACAGCTACATTCTCTCTTGAAAATAAATTAAAAGTTTGTTTTGTGACCCAGAAAGAGTAATATTTAAACGTTTTTAGCCACGCTCTGCCATTGCTGCGTTTGGGTTTTCAGTGAAATGCATTCTGGGATATTTAGCTGTACCAAGTACACACAAGTCACCACCAATGCATGCTCAATAAAAAAGGCGGAGCGAGAACACATCCGCAATCACAATCTTGGCTTGATGCGTACGTTGAATTGGAACAGTATTTGGTCTCCCACTGGTAACGTATCATGACTACACGAGAACGCCTCATGACTACTTTATTCAAAAAGCTCTATATCATCATGGAGGTATCTGGTGATGAATCAAACTACACATGACCAATGTAAGATGACACAGCAACAAGCTGCTATGTCAACCCTGAGCCTCCAATTTTTGTTTTAAAAGTGTGAACTTCAAAGTATGTACCAGTTTTTAAATTGTGTTAATAGGCCACGTAAAACCAGAGTTACGATAACAAATACACACAATGTTTCTTTTTCCTGAATATTGTTGTCATGTTTACTGCAGAAAACGAAAAACGAGTGTTTTCTAAGGAAAGCGCTCAAAGCAGCTCTTCTTGCGATCAAAAAAAGAAAGAAAAGAAAAAAAACACCTCTTTCTCATGTTGGTGGAAAAATGTGCCATGTCGACCACTCAGAAGATGATATGGCAAAATGGCTTTGGTTGTTTAGGAAGAGGGGGGAAACGGCAGCGAGAAAGCGAGAGGCAGCAAGTTTTGAGATGCAAGACATTAGCATGTTAGGAGTGTGTAGTAAGTGTGTCGTGCAGTCAAACATTTTTTTGTGTGTCAGAACAATGAGGCAACTGCTAAATGTTGCAGTTGCTGCCAAAACGCCACCAAAGGCAGCTTGCAATGTAAACGCTGGTCGACGACACGAGGGGTGATACACCTCCTGCTTTCAGGCCTGCAGATATCAGGCTTGTGATGTTCTCCTTTATGTTAGAGTGGACAGAAAAAAATTTTTGATAGCAAAAATAATTGCAGAAGTCTATATTAACCCTTTAAGACCTACCATAGAACCAAGTCCGCCAGAGCTTATATTATATTTTTACATGCTGTGAGGCCATTTTTGGGAGCATTTCAAGTTGCTATACATCAATACAACCATTATAGCCCAATTTTAATAATATGTATTCATTAAGTGCATAGTAATTACATAAATTGCAAAAAAGTGCAATAAACTACAAAAAAATTGAAAATCGTTTTTGTTTTTTTAACATATATTTGTAGTTAGAGAAATTTAAGAGGCTTATCCCTCAAAACTGTAAATACAAAAAAGTTGCACAAAATAGTTTCCCACCACAGGAAATTTATTTTAGTGTCTTCATAGTTTTATTTTTGAAATACACCAATTTTTATACACTGCAGGAAAAACGAAAATAAATATTATACTGCAAATTTGCAAAAAGCAGCATATGCATCAAAATAAACTATTTCCAGCAGTGCAATATGAGTCCTAGCATCCCAGAAACGACACAGAAAGTCATAAAGTCAAAGATAACTTTTAAAAAACAGTATAGGCCCTGAGGCCCTGATGAAAAAAACTACATTTCCGCGAAAATGACGTCACTTCCGGTTTCGGGCAGGTAATGGCGGAACATGCAAAAGTTCGCGCTGACGTCTATTCCAACGTAGGAAGTGTTATGAACAGCTGATCGGATCGGCAAAGCGTGTTTCTGGAATATTATGTTTTTGTTCCTGCAAGGCTTTTTATGCAGTTTTTGCAAAGCTTATGTGGAAGGAAACGTGACCTAGGACAAGCTGATGGCATAAGATGTAAGTACAACTCCTCCGGTTTCATATGCAAAAAAAATTATTGCGCTAGCTTACGTGGTTGCAGTGCTACCGGGATTTAAAAATAGTTACGCAATAACAGAGCGTGCCCGCTCCGATCGGCTTTAAAGGGTTAACAAACACTGATTGTTTGTAAGTACTTGAATTGGTTATTTAAAACTAGGAGTCTGGAATTGCCTCTATGTCCTGCTTGCCTCTATCCTATTCGCCATGATCTGGTTCATGCTATCGGAGTTGGCTTAGCCCTGGTTTATCGGAGAAATAAGAGAGCGGAACCGGCTGTTCAAACCCCCCCAAGGCTGCCCGCTGGAATCGAAATGGAACGAGGCGCAACCTCTCACAACGAACGTAATATGGTCAACACCTTGGAGACGCTTGCAGCTGCTGTGAAGGCTCAAAACAACACCATTGAGCGTATGAGGGGAAACATCAGAGAGAGGCCTGCTCAAAATGAGACCCTTGAGCGACAGTTGGAAAACATCGCGGAACGGATCACTGCAGTTGTGAGGTCTCAGAATCAAAAGAATGATAACACCATGGAACAGAAGTTTGATACCATCATGGGGAGGCTCGCGACTCTCCAACGGGAGATTGAGAGACCAGCGTCGGAGTGTTAAAGAGCAGCCTGAAAATTCTCCTGGGCTGCTCGCATGGAAATTAACAAAATCAACATGAACATTGCGGATCCCCATCACGGCGCCAGCTGCAGGCCCAAGGCTGGAGCCGAACAATCACTCCCTGATAACGACTGTGTTACGGCTATTCTTCCCATCCCATGCAAGGACACCTGGATTGGCTGGAGGACTGTTTACTTAGCCTGATAGGCCGAAGGACACTGTCTCAGCTAAACTATGGACACACACACACACACTTACACTGATAAGCACTCACTCATCCCCCCTCCCTTTCCAACGCCTTCGATGCTTGTGCCCTACCGGGGAAGATAGCAGTCAACTGGACCAGCACAGATGCTGCAGGACCGGATGCGCTGTCTACACCGGCTCTCTCTTACCCTTTACCCGCCCCTGTTGCTTGTCTTGTGTTTCTATGGTGTATTGATAGTCATGTGCTTTTGTGCTGAGGTGTTTTGGCCTCTAGTGATCCTCGACCTCCCGGTCTGCTATGGAGCTGGTGGGTAACAGGCATCTCTGAAAACGTCGGAGCACGTTTGGAAATATTTGATATCTTGATAAGTCGAGCAGATATTCGAAGCTTACACAGCTACATTCTCTCTTGAAAATAAATTAAAAGTTTGTTTTGTGACCCAGAAAGAGTAATATTTAAACGTTTTTAGCCACGCTCTGCCATTGCTGCGTTTGGGTTTTCAGTGAAATGCATTCTGGGATATTTAGCTATACCAAGTACACACAAGTCACCACCAATGCATGCTCAATAAAAAAGGCGGAGCGAGAACACATCCGCAATCACAATCTTGGCTTGATGCGTACGTTGAATTGGAACAGTATTTGGTCTCCCACTGGTAACGTATCATGACTACACGAGAACGCCTCATGACTACTTTATTCAAAAAGCTCTATATCATCATGGAGGTATCTGGTGATGAATCAAACTACACATGACCAATGTAAGATGACACAGCAACAAGCTGCTATGTCAACCCTGAGCCTCCAATTTTTGTTTTAAAAGTGTGAACTTCAAAGTATGTACCAGTTTTTAAATTGTGTTGATAGGCCACGTAAAACCAGAGTTACGATAACAAATACACACAATGTTTTTTTTCCTGAATATTGTTGTTATGTTTACTGCAGAAAAAAAAACGGTGTTTTCTAAGGAAAGCGCTCGAAAGCAGACTCTTCTTGCGATCAAAAAAAGAAAAAAGAAAAGAAAAAAAACACCTCTTTCCTGTTGGTGGAAAAATGTGCCATGTCGACCACTCAGAAGATGATATGGCAAAATGGCTTTGGTTGTTTAGGAAGAGGGGGGAAACGGCAGCGAGAAAGCGAGAGGCAGCAAGTTTTGAGATGCAAGACATTAGCATGTTAGGAGTGTGTAGTAAGTGTGTCGTGCAGTCAAACATTTTGTTTTGTGTGTCAGAACAATGAGGCAACTGCTAAATGTTGCAGTTGCTGCCAAAACGCCACCAAAGGCAGCTTGCAATGTAAACGCTGGTCGACGACACGAGGGGTGATACACCTCCTGCTTTCAGGCCTGCAGATATCAGGCTTGTGATGTTCTCCTTTATGTTAGAGTGGACAGAAAAAATTTTTAGGAGTAGCAAAAATAATTTGCATGTTATCTTATTTAACCCTTTAAGACCTACCATAGAACCAAGTCCGCCAGAGCTTATATTATATTTTTACATGCTGTGGAGCCATTTTTGGGAGCATTTCAAGTTGCTATACATCAATACAACCATTATAGCCCAGATTTTAATAATATGTATTCATTAAGTGCATAGTAATTACATAAATTGCAAAAAAGTGCAATAAACTACAAA
>NW_024583744.1:10376-16286 GCF_018398535.1 Haplochromis burtoni
AATGTGATGTTTGTGTAAAGTTGGTCAGAAGGTTCCTTTGTAAGTGCGCATGCGCCATTAGCGTGCTGCCTGCTGTAACCCTAATTTCCCTCGGGATGAATAAAGTATTCTGATTCTGATTCTGATTAACGTGTTAATTGCGATTAATTAATTTGAAAAAAACAACAACGTACTAAAAAAATTACACATTTAATTGCAGTTTGCATTCCAGGCAAAAGCTAACTTTTGTCAATGCACAATTTCCTGGTATATCGATTACACTGATGCACACATCAGAGCTACAAAGAATCAGAAGAAAGTGCATTGCTAGGAATGATCCTAGCAATGGATGGATGAAAGGCAAATTTAATTTCAAAAGACTACCCAACTGAAGGCTTGATGACAGTGTGGTTTTGTGCAAACTGTGAAAAAGGAGTTTGAATAGATTCCTTAATATACATCAGAGTTAAAGGGAATATAGTTTCGGATTTCTTGTAATATTACATTATGGCGGTTAATGGGTATACAAAATAGGAAATAGGCCTGGAATGGGAACAAAGAATTGAGGTGCAGGGCAGGAGGACAATCAACACCCACCCCCAGGGCAGGAAGCAAAAGCTACTGAGGGTGAGGGGCAGACAAAGGGCAAATGGACACTACCTTAAAAGGAGATGGGGGTCAGGGCGTCAACACCTCTGGCAACTGTACCACTTTTTTTTCTATTGTGGGCGTGTTTACTGTAGGGGGAAGGAGACCAGAGGTTATAACTGTGACTGCTGTGTTACTCTTTAGATCACCCTTCAGAATAGGACTGCATAGGATGCAGTGTGCTGATCTCCAGATGCATCTGTAAGAATAATGGGTAATAAAAGGATTGTGTAAAACATGGAAACGTGATCACTACCAGGACCAAAAGAATCGCAGAGACTGGCGTTGTCTCAACACATAACACCGAAGCACTTCATGTTACCATCTAAATGCAAAACATGTTGCTAGCAGTCTGAAGGTGATGGCAGCCCAAACTTGATGAAATGACTAACTTAAGGACCAAAATTAGTAAGTCAACATTGGACAAACTTACAAATTCTCTCGCAAAATTGATTGCTCTGGACTGTAAACCACTATCAGTGGTAAAAGATAGGTGGTTAGAAAATGTACTACACTTAGCGTCAGGTGATCCAACTTCCAACTGCTCTGCCAAAAGACTATTTCAAGTAAAATTCAACAGCTTTATGACACTGAAAAGCAAGAAAAATTAGACACCTTAAGGACAGCCCTGCTAATATGGAGGAACTACACCAGGAGCAAACAAGACTTTGGTTACAGCCAAACAACAGCACAAGCTAGTCGTTTTAACTCCATCAGAGCTGGTAAAACTCCAAAAGCTGGCGACTGTCCTTGAGCCATGCAAGTAAATCAAACTATTTTTTAACTTTTTGTTACTGTTTCTTCAAAAAGCTCTATCCGTTCTTTAAGTCTGACGTTATTAGCCTTGTCTGGGCCCAAACTCCGCTGCATGTCCATAAGCCAAATGATCACTGCGGCATCACCGAGAGCTAAAAACTGTCTAAATTCTTTCATCTGTAATAAAAAGATCAGTGTGGCTGCTCTACCAGGTGTAGCAATTAAGTTAAACATCCAGGCATCCATGAAAACGGAATTTATTAAATTTAACGGAGTTAGAAGTTAGCAAGGAGTTAGCTCGCTAGCTTCCATCTAAATATAATATAGCCTGTCCTGACTGAGAGATTTCTGAAACAAATTAAGATGTACAGCTCTGCTATCACTTCTGACATAAATGAAGACAGAAAAGTAAACAGCAGTGGCATTTGTAGGGTTACTTTAGTTTGGCTAGCTGATATATAACTGATATATAATAATGAGCTAAGTGATCGCTAGCGACACAGCTATGTTAGCATAATATAAACAGTGAAGGTGGAGGATAAACGCTAACTTCTTTCCACTCGATAAAGGTTGCCGTGAGGATTCTCAATGGTTAGAGACAAATGCAGTCGCATGGCAGGATGCTGTAAACGGACCAAACTTAAGTCAAGAGAACAACTGAGATAATTCATCCACAGTCCGAGGTTAGTCATTAATATACTGCTGCATGGGCTGGGCTGTAGTTGCATTGTAAGGTTTTAAAAACTGAGCTTTAGCGTTAATAAAAACCGAGAGAGGGCGACAGTGATCACTGACTGTTTTTAGGGGCTTTTTGAGAATAAATAGAACTAGATACAAAGCATTAAAATGTTAAAAACACAAAAGCAGGGTAGTTTGGGCCTGGAAGCAGGATTCATCACGTCATCACTTAAAGACCGGATATTTGACAGTTATTGTGTAGATTAATATTTACTTTCTTGAACTGTCTACTACAGGTGTGTGACTGAGCTTCTTGGAGGTGAGACATATGTCTCATGTTCAGGGGTTTATCTGTTTTCTGCCACCTGCATCACACCATGGAGGTCTTCGATGATGACTCAAACTACATGGTGAAATTTAAAACCACCTTCACAACGTGTAGCTACCCTCAAACATCTGTGGCCCAAGATAGCTACTGTGCTTGGCCACACTTTAAGGATTTAAAGTGTCTTGCAAGGAGGAGAGCGAGAAGAGTTTTGGACCAGCCTTGAGGCCCTGCTGCAGGAACAGTGTAAAGATAAAAGCCTCAGCACAACCTCAGATGCAAAATGTACTCTCGTCAGAAAAGAGGTCTTGGGACCACTGAGCAACAGACCAGTTCTTTTTTTTCTTTAGCCCAGGTAAGATGCTTCTGACATCTGTTGTTCAGGAGCAGCTTGACAAGAGGAATACGACATTTGAAGCCCATGTCCAGGCTCTTGATGCACTAACTCTTACTAACTAACTAACACTTTTGAATGGCCTTTTTCCTAACTATCCTCTCCAGGCTGTGGTCATCCATGCTGTTTGTGCACCATTTTCTTCCATGCTTTTCCCTTACACATAACTTTCTATTAATGTGTTTTGATACAGCTCTTTGGGAACATTCAAGTTCTTTTGTAATGACTTTTTGAGGCTTTCCCCTCCTTATGAAGGGTGTGGATGATGATTTTCTGCACAACTGTAGGTCAGCAGTCTTCCCCATAAATGGGATTCCTACTGAACCAGACTGAGAGATAAAGGCTCAGGAACCATTTGCAGCTGTTTTGAATTAATTAGCTGATTAGACATTAACACTTTGAGCCTACAATATTGAACCTTTTCACCATATCCTAATTTTCTGAGCTTTTGAATTTTGGGTTTTCATAAGGTGTAAGTCATAATAATCAAACTTAAAACAAATGAAGGTGTGAAATTTTTCACTTTGCATGCAGTAAGTCTAATCTTATATTACGTTCACCTTTTAAGTTGAATTACTGAAATAGATGAACTTTTTCATGATATTCAAATTTTTCAAGTTACACCTGTATTTTCTCCTCACACTTGGTCATGATTAATAACTTTTCAATTAAAATAGGTCAACCAATGAAGCTACAGCCGACATCAGCAGTTGATCAGATAATTTAAACCAAGAAAAATGTCTTACTTTTGGTCAGTGTGCAGTTAAATGCATCCTCCCAGAACTCAGTAAGTATTTGAGAAGAAGCCACTTGTGAGGGGGACAGCTTCAGCAGGAAGTCTCTGAGGCCTGGGATTATAGACTTCGGAATCCCAAATCCAATGGCCCCAGCACAGAAACTGAACCTCGTTAATTCTGGGTTGGTTACCCATGATTCACTGCCTATCCACTGGCGGGGTGGGGAAGGCTCATGTGATGTGAGCTCCTTCAACAGGATCTTCATGTCTCCAAAAGATGCAAATGCCACAACAACTACAGCTTTAGACCTGGAGAGACAATGTAATGCATTAGAAAAATGTTTTTTAAATGTCTTCACATGATCAAACATTTATTTTACAAATAATTAAACAAGTCAATGCACAATAATTATCTCTGATGAGGAAACCTGCGGATAACATCTGCCACTCTCTGAATTCTGCTCTGTGGGTCTGTCCGATAGAAAGATACAGAGTATTCCACACAGATCCCCTCTTTATGTGCTGCTTTTAGAAATGAAGCCATGCCATTATTTCCATAATCCGAATCTGACCGAACAGCACCTATCCAAGTCCAGCCAAAGTGTTTCACTAGCTTGGCTAGTGCTTCAGCTTGAATCTGGTCACTGGGGACTGTTCTGAAAAAACTTGGGTACTGCTGCTTGTCAGACAAGCATGCACATGTCGAAAAGTGGCTCACCTAAACCAAAAGAAATAAAACAGTGTAGCTCAGAAAATACCGCAAACACAAATATCACATAGCATATTTTAAATACGAAAATTGACAGAAATTGGCATTTACCTGGGGAATGTTAAAAGACCTGATGACTTGGGACAAACTGATGGATGTCGTAGACCCCGAGCCACCAACAACAGCCATCACCATACCAGAATGTGAGCAATTGTTATCCGTGGAAAACACAGGGTCGAAGCTATTTAGAAACTGAAATGCCATATGCACTGCTACAGGCACTGATGCACATGAGTCATAGATCTGATACCCGAGCCTGATTCCGGGCAGCAGCTCTGTGCTGTTGTTAATCTCTTCTATGGCAAAAACCATTGTACGCGATGATTGCAGTTCACTGGTGATAATACTGCAAATAGTTGTGTCACTGTTAGAATATACACTGTAGATTTAGTTTAAGTTAAATGTTAAAAAAATGAAAATAAAGAAAAAATCAACAACAGGATAATTTAAACAAATTAAAGTCTTTTCATTTCCTTTTAAATATAATTCCTTTCCTTTGTTTCCTGTATAAAACTGTTATTTAACATATTGTATAATTTGTTTTTTAAAATACAACATTTTTTTATAAAGAATAAAAGACCATTGTTTACATATTTTAACACTATACTGAATTAATGTAGTTCCGTAGATCATAACACACATGAAAACATTTCTCTCCTCATACAGTCCAACATGTTTTTACTTCTTCTTCTTCCCATTACTGAACTTCTTACTTACTAACCTTCCTTTGCATTTTACAGGCTCAGGCATGCTGGTGTAGTCACTGTAAACTGTGTTCATGTAGACGTGAAGGGAAAAATCACCACCAATAACAAAGTCCCCATCCTTTGAAAATGCAGGTAGACGAGTGCTTCCCTGCAGCTTGCAGTTCAGAGAGGATGCCGTCGTACCATCTTGAGCTCCTATATGCCTAGTCATTTGTCTCATACCATCTAGACACACTGCAAAGGCAACAGCTGAGTTGAGGTGAAACAAACAAACAGGCAATACCAAACCAATTACAAGAGCTGCAATCTCCATTTCCATCTAAAATTGTCTGTATATGGGCACACATTGTTTCCTTTGGTTTATATAGGTCTTCAAACAAAGGGGTTTTGTCATCTTCTCACCTTCTTGAGAATATGTGGTCATGGATTAACCCTTACATGGTGTTGAATTTCTAAGTCTTCACAGTATGGTTTTGATTGGGCCCAAGATTTCCCTCACAATAATTGGCAACAGCAAATGATCCAATACAGCTTTATTTAATTTAGATTGGAACATCAACAGATTTTTAATCCTTAAGTAATGTTTCATAGAGTAGAAAGAGTGTATATTTTTGTTTTTGCACCAATTTTGGGGGGAGAAAAACATATATTATCACACACAATCTTATGCTGGTATACCTAAGACAGAAAAATATCATAGTATTAATAATTTAAATCTATTTTTTGGAAAGTGTAAATGGCAAGAAAATTCTGGAATTGTCGGGATTTATTATATGACTGTACTACATAACCATTACTACTACTAACATTGTCTTTACTCTGTAACTACTATCTGTAGTAATACAAAGGAATAAAAAAATGGTAAATGGCCTTTATTTGTATAGCGCTTTACTAGTCCCTAAGGACCCCAAAGCGCTT